>NW_019394853.1:0-674 GCF_000612105.2 Orussus abietinus | reverse complement strand
TGCTAAAACGATGGTAATACGAGGTCTCGGAGTGAAAATTTAATTGACCTGGAAATCACAGATGGCGCAGGGGGTCCCTCCGCAGTCAATTAGGGCCCCAGAAGGCATGGATCCAGAGGATTTCTAGTATTTTACTTCGATTTTTTTATAATTATTGTACGAAAACGACAGGTGGAATATGCCATTTGGTACAATACCCAATATAATTCGACCCACCTGTCAATATAAAAACCAACGTCGGCCACGTAGGCATTTAGAAAAATCTTCTTTACCGACGTTGATCAAGTTCCTCGAGGTGTTTCACTTCACCTTAATCCTCGAGTAGGTACCATACAAAGATTGAAGAAAAGAAATGACGAGTCTGGATTCAAAGCAATAGGAGTACTTTTCATCGGGCCCCATGTAAGTACCTCCGATACTTACAATTTAAATATATAATAAAATAGAATTAAAACTGATATTTCATCGCGTAAACTCGCCATTTAAGGTGAAGTGAAACACCCTTCAGCCGAAACGATGAAACATTTAAATGTTTCAAAGAATGTGAACGATAAATTCCCTTTTAATTAGCCGGGAAGGGGAAATTCTGGGGAATTATTCTGAGGTGGATTTTTTCAAGGATGGCACTAAAAATTCAGAAATTAACCGAAACCATCGCTTCTTAACCCCGCCAC
>NW_019394852.1:0-33629 GCF_000612105.2 Orussus abietinus | reverse complement strand
ACTATATGTAATGTTTTTTTATCAGATTGTATTACACTGAAAATAATTCACATGTAAATTTACATCCTAGATTATTGGTTATTTTGATTCCACAATTAATAACGGTAAAATTAATACTTACGTTGACGACGCTCGTTTTTATATTGACAGCTATGTCGAATTATGTTAGGTATTGTACTAAATGGCATACTCCACCTGTCGTTTTCGTACAATAATTATAAAGAAATCGAAGTAAAACTCCAGAAATCCCTTGGATTCATGTTTTCAGAGGCCCTAATTAACTGCAAAGTGACCCCCAGCGCCATCTGCGATTTTCAGGTCAACTAAATTTTCACTCCTGGACCTCATATTACCATCGTTTTAGCATATCAGCGCATACGACCCTTTTTGCCTTTATCCCGTTCAAATGCGAGTTTCTCGATTATCAGAGTGTTCTAAATTGTTCACTACAATTGTTCTGACCCTTTCTCTTGTCCTATTAGAGCCTTCAATAATTGTATATCGGTCGAAACATGAAAGCTCGACGCCAGTTTGGTTTTGGGGTGGGTTAAGTTAAAAAATTTCTTTCAAAAATCCAAATTTTGAAAGTGTCAGGATAATTCCTAGGTACTCAGGAGTCATGTGTCAAAGTTTCAGACTGTTCTATCCAATACCCTTAAGAAAAAAGTGTCTTATTTGAATCGACTGATTTCACTTCACCTTAATCGATGTAAGTCATGTCCCACTGTCTGGAGTTTCTGGGGCGATCGAATTCTGCCGCTGGTTCGTGACAAAATTTCCGTTATTGAGCACTTGACTTCAAGATCTCGGATCAGGGAGTGCACGCCAAGCATCGGAATTACCTTTCGAAGGTAACGGCACGTATAGTTAAGAATCCATTGTCTTACACCTTCCAACCAACGGGATGCGGAGGGAAGAATGCATCTTATGTGCTACTTGTAAGATGTCACGGCTTGCCCTTCACAATTCGTACTTGCATCCTCTTGCAAACGTAACAATGATTATACCTTAATGTACTATACGATCTCCTAATTGCGTGCTACTTATGCGGCGTCACGATTTGCCCTCTCGACATTTACTAATTTCTATACTTACATCCTCCCATAAACGTATGAATCCTTATTTGTTGATATAGGATGCTAAGAATTACGTGCTACTTACCCGGTATCACGATTTATCCTTTAGACGTCTTTAAAATTTATTGCTTTTGTACCTTCCTGAAAATATGGTAATTGTTATTTATTAAAATATTACATAATGTTGACACTGACGTTATATGCCGAAAGTTACATTTTCGACGGCTTCTCGTTTTGTTATCATTGTAGGTACTTATAATTTATTGCATTTGTACCTTCCTGAAAATATAGTCATTGTTATTTATTAAAATATGACATAATGTTGACAATGACGTTATATGCCGAAAGTTACCTTTTCGACGACTTCACGTTTTGTTGTCATTGTAGATACTTAAAATTTATTGCATTTGCACCTTCATGAAAATATGGTAATTGTTATTTATTAAAATATGACATAATGTTGACAATGACGTTATATGCCGAGAGTTACCTTTTCGACGGCTTCACGTGTTGTTGTCTTTGTAGATACACTCATTGTTCTTTATTCATTTATTATACAATGCTAACGATAACATTCAGTGTCACGAATTACCTTATCGGCGTATTATCTAATAGATACACGGGCAATTACTTGCAAAAATTTGAATTATTAGAATTCAATGTAAGGTATCGACAATGCCATATAGCGCAATTGCATTTTTCATGTATTAGATCTGAAAGTGTCGACTTACGTTGAATACAAATCATCTTCATAGTTTCATTATAATTCGGTTTGATTCGAAATTTCCCAATTTACAATTGTTCATATCAAATAGAGAAAAAACATGATCGCGTTTCTTGGCACTCTCCGGCCACAGTTTTTAAATGGTACGTAACGTTCAAGTACTAATTATTGCATGTGGGAAGTTAAATAACACCAATAAGAATATTAAAAATCCCAGATACTAAAAAAGAATTCTATACCTCGTTTTGCGTAACTTAAAACGACCAAAAATCTGGAATATTCAATTTGTCTATTAATCAAGTTTTTGGTCATTTTCAATTATCTGAAACATTTTTCATATTTCGAGAAAATACATGAATAATGTTATTGTAAATATCAATATGCAAGAACAATCAATATCTATACTGTACGACAGTTTTGTCATCTTAGGAAGTTCCGAAAGATAGTTCATCGTCTGGCCGCAATTCTGACGCGAGGCGCGCTTTATGTGATTCCCGTGATTTTGTCAAGCAGAAACCTGCTTTACCTCCCGAACTGAAATATCGATATAATTACCGACCAAGTCCAAACGAACAGGTCCTAAAAAGAAGGGACTTACCACCTGAAGATTAGTCTCGAAGCGCTGCATACTGCATCCGTAAAAAGAATTCAACTATTTACCACGCGTGTTTACCGACATCTTAACATCATTTCCCGTTCCTAAAAATGAATGCAAGGACTGTAGAAAACATTGACACGTGCACGTTCGTACGAAAAAACCGACCTGATAAGCCGAATAAAACCGCACCGTAATCTGGGAAAAAAGTAAGTATTTATCCCGAGGCTGTGTGCACGGACTTGCGAAAAAGAAAGGAAACCTCACCAAACCGTCAATCCGATGCAGTATCTTCATACGAGAAATTATTCTCCCAGTAATTGATGAATGAGAAACCAATATTCATTGATAACAATGTTGGATAATTCCCGGGGCTATTCGAGAAATCCACCGGGAGTCTGCAGCGTCGGTAACCTCCGGTCGTAAAAAGTGCCTACTTGTCCTTCCGAGGCTCATCCGCCCCGAGAAATCCTCCCCCCCATGCAGGAGATGGACATGTGTCGGAGCATGCGCGCTGTCAATTGGCGTAAAAAGCCCGAGGGACAACACAGTCGGTGAACCTCGGGCTAATAAATTGCAAGCATCATTGAGTCGGCCGAGCAGTCGGCTGTCCTCTCCGTCTCTCTCTTCCTCTGGACCTCGTGGTTCCCCTTGGCGGGCGGTCCTCTATTTTCATTCCCGGCGAACAATGGCGGTTCTAAATTGGACAAAAACCAGTCCGCCGTCTAGTTTGGCGAGGTCGCAGGCATTCCCGGCCCGATTTCACAATAAGGCCCTCCCGGGCCCCGTAAGGCCCGAAACGGGGCCTTACGGACCTCGCGGGGTCCGCTATCGATCGCGTGGGGGAGCCACCGTGCGCGCGGCGCCTGCGCAGTGGGTCTGCGCCGTTCTCGCCGCTCCGCTAAACGGTTCGTTAACCCTTCGAGTGCCTGCGGACGCAGATGTGCGTCCTGCGAACGTTATCGCCAGGGTTGGGTAATTTCACGATTTTCGACGTTTTTCACGTATATTACGTAAATCGAGTAGTTTACCGGAGAAAACGTAGAAGACCAGGAGAAAGCTTATCAAATATGGCGGAGAAGACAGACGTAGCGCATGCGGTATCCGCTAGGTTATAAACATCCATCTTGTCCATTTGCTTCATCCCATCATTTACTTTTTGATCTTCCACCTTTATATATTTTGATATAAATATTGGTTACAAATCTTGCGACTTCAAATACACGTATCAAATATGGCGGACAAGACAGATGTAGGGCATGCGGTACCCGCTAGGTTATAAACATCCATCTTGTCGATTTTTTTCATCCCATCATTTACTTTTTGATCTTCCACCTTTATATATTTTGATATAAATATTCGTTACGAATCTTGCGACTTCAAATACACGTATCAAATATGGCGGACGAGACAGATGTAGGGCATGCGGTATCCGCTAGGTTATAAAAATCCATCTTGTCCATTTGTTTCATCCCATAATTTACTTTCTCCTCTTCCACCTTTATACATTTTTATACAAATATTGGTCACGAATCTTACGACTTCAAGTAGCCGTTACCAGCCGTTATAAAGAAACGTCAAATGCACATATGTGCCCATAATTATGAAAGTGGTCTAAGTCAAAATTAAAAAAAAAAATGAGTTTATCAGTTATTTCACGCCATATTATTTCAAACGAAATTAATTCAATGTAATTTCGAAACAAAAAATATATGACTTAGACCACTTTCATAATTATGGGCACATATATGCATAGATTTGAAATTTCCAAGGCTGACTTCGAATGTGCGCGGATTTGTGGATGCGTAAAGTGCAATCCCCTTAATAGCCAATGAGAATCTCTCTTAGAGGTAAATAGGTGGACTTTCATTGGCTATTGACGATATTGCGCATGCGCTTTGCACGTTTAGTTAGGGGTAATATACTTTGTGTCTGCGTAGAAAACCAAGGAGGTATTATACGTTGTAATATACGTGTAGAAAAGCACGTATATCACTTGACGCATTATACTTACCCAACCCTGGTTATCGCCCTAGACTGCGGACGCGCGTATGCGCGACTTATCGCCCTGGAGGACGCATATGCTCGTCCGGGGAAAAAAAGAGCGACGAGTGTTCCCTCCCTGGCGATACCGTCGTCCACGCCGATCGCTTATCTCCGGAGCGCCAGTGGAACTCCGGAACTCCTCGGATTAAGGCCCCGGTTTTAACGGAATATCCGAAGCCCACGAAAGGGCTACCTCTCTCATTCTCTCTGAATGTCCACTCCATCGCTCCCTCGATCGATCTCCGTCGCGTGTTAGGAAAGAGAACTAAAAAATAACATGCACACTTGCAGCCGAGTTGACGATTTCAAGAACGACACCGGAAGTACCGTAACCTTAGATCCTGCCGGGGAAAAGAAGCCGCGGGAGGTCCGGGTTGTGTATTAAAAGTAGTTCCAAGAATCGCGTCACTGGATAGCGGACTTTGACAAGAGTCTTGGGGAGATAAGATCAAGATGTAGATCGTTTCTTGACCATTTGATCGTTTTTTTCACGACAGTTTAGGGCGATCGATTTGCAGGTTTCGCCCGTCCCTGGAGGAGATTAAGTCGAGTCCTCGAGGGTTACGGCGAATGCTGTCAATGAAGTATAATAACGCGATTAAATTAATTCACGGTCGGCGAGGCCGCCGAGCGTGTGGCGAGGAAATTCATATCACCAGGACGAGTCTCCCGGAGTCGCGGTTCCCGGGGGCGCCGCGCAGAGGGCGCCACCCGTCCATCTGGAGTTCCGAGCCGGGGCGAGGGGCGGTTCCGTTCCCACATCCCGGAGTGGGGCGCTGCATTCCCCGGCCCGTTCCCGAGGGAGCGTCGCCCAGAGGAGAAGCATTCCATTCATGGTTCCGGAAAGGCAGTCGGCTGCAATCGCGCGATCTCTCTCCTCCGCTCGTCTCCGCTCTCCTCCCTCCACCCCGGGCCGATCTCGCAGGATTTCGTTCCTTCCTATCTTGCGTTTCTGGTTCCCCGATTCGGCCAATGGAACGGTAAGCTCTCGTTTCTCCCGTATATCCATCCACCGATTACCCTCCCGCGCGTTCCGATTGGCCCGCGAGAGCGGAACTGGCCAATCGGAGGGCGGACTTTCCGCTGGAGCGGCGGGAAGAGGCGCGAGACGGGAGGACTTTCCCCTGGGCCGGCCGCGCCGGCCAATCGGGCCGCGGGCTCGCCCGAGCGGCGCGCGCAGGATCCGGCCCCCCACCCCTACCCAGCACGCAGACGACGCGACGGCCCAGAGTTTCCGGCGCTTCCGGCGGCGACCGTCAGTCCACCGGCGCGCTCCCACCGGCCTGCGGCGTCTACCTGCGGCACGGCGGCACATCGGCGCCCTCGGGGTAAGTTTCACGCCGACGCTAAGTACCGGAGCGAGTGCGAGAGTCGCGCACGTGCGCGGGTGGGAGAGAGAGAGGTACCGGGGCCCGAGGAATGCGCGCGGCACGGGGGAGAGAGAGAGACGGAGCGACGACCGACTGCCAGTTAGGCCCTCGGGCTCCGCGGACGGGGAGCGGACCTCGCCGATCGCTCCTCGACAACGTGTTGCAAACTTGCCGGAATACTTCCAGTGGTTGCCATGACATTGTCGGGGATGGACGCGGAGGGAGACGCTCCCGGGAAGTTATTGTCGCGTCCCTTGGCGCCCGGCGCCGGACGCGGCTCGGAATGGTCGCGAGGTGTGGTAAATCTTTAACTAATTACCTGCCCGTGAGTGCGCATTCGTTATCCCCTGCCTCGCGTTCCGGCCACTGGCCCTTATCCCTTCATCGATTCGGCCGCACTCCACCGAAGATACGCGGTTAAATTAGTCTCGTCCACTTCTTTCCCGGTCAATATCTTATCCCCGGAAAAGAACAAGCCTCGCTACGTACGGGATCGCTCCGAATTCACCTCGAAAACGTGATTTACATCCTGTATTTTGTTTCTACGGGGAAAGAGTATCGAAATCGTATCACGGAGACAAGGACACGAGTCCTTGATATATCTCCTTGTATGATCTGAGAGTAGCTTATCCTTCCAATTTTATTTAATGATCAATATTTTATCGCCAATTCAATTCCACGATCGATTAGCATTTACTATCGAGAATTTATAACGTGCCTCCGAGAACGCTGTTTCATGTTTTCGTGGATGTGATTGTAAATGCTTGTAATCGATACCCGGTTTACTACCTTTTAGTCCTTATTTACGACCTACCTTATTTACAAATAACATCTACCGAATGAATTCAATGGAGAGGTTATCCCTTTTGGGGGAGGGGAATTTACTTCATTCCTTATTTGTCGTCGGGAAGAGTCGTTGGAATATCTTTGACGTGTGGTCAATGTGACATCGTCGGGTCGGCTACCGTTTGCCGCGGGGATGTCGGTGTATTGCCCTCCGATACACGTGTTCGGCCGCAAGAGTGCGCTCACCTTTGCCGCTCGGTTGCCGCTCGATTGCCGTTCACTTGTCGCGGTATTGGCGAAGCCTTGCTGCCCGGTTAGGCGGGTTCTTGTCATGACAGGTGCACTCCCGGACGCTGGTCGCGGGGCACGACCGTTGTTGCACGTGATGCGTCTTCGGTGTTGCTCGGCTTTGCCGCTCGGATGCCCTCGTTTTGCCCCGAAGCGGAGGCGTGCGCGAGCTTGCCGACGCATTGCTCCCCGGTTGTCGACACTTGTCACGACGCCACGTGGCTGATGTTTCACGGGAATTTCGACCACTTGGCACGGTTTCGAAAATTCTGCAATAGGTGAAAGGGATATTTAAGATGAAGGGAAACCATCTCAAATCAGGCGATTCGAATAAGACACTTTTTTTTAAGGGTGTCGATAGAATTGTCTGAAAGTTTTACACGTTTTTGAAAAAAATGATCAGAACAATTGGCACGGTTTCGAAGATTCTGCAATAGGTGAAAAGCATTTAAGATGAAGGGGAACCATCTCTTATCAGGCGATTCAAATAACACTCTTTTTTTAAGGGTGTGGATAGAATTGTCTGAAAGTTTTACACATGACTTGTGAACACTTAGAAATTATCCTGGCACTTTCAATATTTAGATTCTTTAAAAAAATTTTTAACTTAGCCCAGACCAGAGCCAAAACGGCGTCGAGCGCTCATATTTCGATCGATATCTAATTATGGAAGGCTCTAATATAAGAAACGAAAAGATCAGAACAATTGGCACGCTTTCGAAGATTCTGCAATAGGTGAAAAGCATTTCAGATGAAGGAAAACCATCTCAAATCAGGCGATTCGAATATAACATTTTTTTCTTTTAAGGGTATTGGGTAGAACTGTCTGAAACTTTGACACATGACTCGTGAGCACCTAGGAATTGTCCTGACACTTTCAATATTTGGATTTGTGAAACAAATTTTTTAACTGAGCCCAGAGCAGATCCGAAATAGCGTCGAGCTCTCATATTTCGATCGATATCCAATTATCGAAGGCTCTAATATGAGAAACGAAAGGGTCAGGACAATTGTACGTCAATTTAGAACACTTTGATAATCGAGAAACTCGCATTTGAACGGGGTAAAGGCAAAAAAGACACGTTTTTTTTTTAAAGGTATTGGATAGAACCGTCTAAAAGTTTTACACGTGACTCGTGAGCACCTAGGAATTATCCTGGCACTTTCAATATTTGGATTTGTGAAACAAGTTCTTTAACTTAGCTCAGAACAAAACCGAAATAGGCGTTGAGCTCTCATATTTCGATCGATATCCAATTATTGAAGGCTCTAATATGAGAAACGAAAGGGTCAGGACAATTGTACGACAGTTTGTTTAAAACAGAACCTTGTCACGACGCCACGTGGCTGATGTTTCACGGGAATTTTGACCACTTGGCACGGTTTCGAAGATTCTGCAATAGATGAAAAGCATATTTAAGATGAAGTGAAACCCACCTCGAATCAGGCGATTCGAATAAGACACTTTTTTATAAGAGTATTGGATAAAACCGTCTGAAAGTTTGACACGTGACTAGTTAACACTTCAGAATTATCTTGACACTTTCAACATTTAGATTTTTGAAATAAATTTTTTAACTTAGCCAAGAGCAGAACCGAAATAGCGTCGAGCTCTCATATTTCGATCGATATCCAATTATTGAAGGCTTTAATATGAGAAATGAAAGGATCAGGACAATTGTACGACAATTTAAAACACTGAAGAAATTAAGAGAACCTGTTGTCAATATTTGCATTTGTCATTTGGGGTAGATTATTGTTCTATACGAATTTTGTACACAGGGCGCGGTTTTTAATCGCGTAAATATACAAGAAGTACAATTAAGTATGTTTATGGTGTTCTTTAAATATATATAATTAATAATTATTCATGAAGAAGTGAAACAAAAACGCGTTACGAACATTCTTAGTTATACTTGGAAGCAGATTTACTTTTTGTACCAATTTCACACAGGTGGATTTTAAATTGTGTAAATTTGCAACATGGATATTTAAGTAAATTCTTAAGTAAATGTAATTAATTCGTCACGAGGAAACGAGAAAGAATGCGTTATGCTATTGATATGTGGTCTCATTTGGAGCAGAGTAAAGTTTTACACGAATTTCGCACACGTGGCGTGGATTTTGAGATCGTGTAAATATGTGTAAAGCATGTTTAAGTATACTATTAACGCATTCTAAGGAACAGCAATTTTTTTTCTTTTTCTCTGCCGCGAAGGAACTCAGGATATTTGTAGAGTTCTCGTTTGGAGCAACTTCTGACACGGAGTAATACACGAGTACCTGATTTATGTTATTATTTTTTATAATTTTAATTCCCTTTCTGTGTACCAATGTGAAATAATTTGAAACAGACAAATTCGTATCCGTGCGTGCAAATACATGACGTAGTAACAGCTGATCTCGCGTTAATCGTACCAACGATCGACATCTTCCCGTGTCTGATCGCTCCGTCCTTTTCCACTTGCTCCATCTGTCTAATTAAATATCCCGCTTAGTTGCATCTGTCGAATGAATCGGCCGATTCGATTGAAAGTACTCATTTGAATAATTATTAAAATGCCAAACTTAATGCCTTGTCCAGCATCTTCCTTCTGGAGGAAGCCTATAGACAAATAGACTGACCTTACTGACAGTTGTATCCTTACATTCCATTATTATTATTATTGAACTAATTAAATGATTATCAACCTGCCAATCGAAATGCTGTCGAATGTATGAGAAAAATCACAAGCCTTATAGATATGGAGGACACATGTGTTAGTGAGGGTGTCCGGAAGAGGTTAGGTTAGGTTAGGTTAGGTTAGGTTAGGTATCTTCCATATTTAAACTTTTCCCTCAATATGTACAACACAATTGTAGAATATATCAAAGGACTCCTTAGGCCTATAAAAAACTTCGTCAAATACATTCTTGTTTCTTTCTTGAATTGAAAAAATAATTCAAACCGTTTTTTAGTTTTTTCAATAAAAAATAGAAATCAACTATTTTAGACAAATATGCGCCGCTCAGTGCACACATTGATTAACTCCATAAAACAAAAAGTTGAGAAATGCGATGACGTAATGTAGATTCTTTTTAGAATACATAAATACAGTTATAGTTTTCATCTAACGGTATATAAAATTAATAAGAAAGAATAGCCAAAAAATAATCGTCTGCATTTTATATAGACAAATGTTTTTGCAGGTATTAAATTTCCTCCCCTATTCCTGTATGCCAAACCTTTTGTTCCGTTATGCTTTTGTAAATTTCGTGCCCATTTATCAGGATTACGACTTCATTTCCTCCCAATCGATGTGTTTGTTGGGGAATTTGTACCGTTGCAATCGGATGAATCCGAGAAACACGATAAACGTCTTCTTGCACCAGACTTTCTGCTGATAAATCCTATTGAAGAATCATCCCTGCTTTCCACATCCACATTATTATTAGTTTCACTCATCTTGATTATAACGGTATAATATTTAGTTCTTTAAAAACAATCAGGGAGTAATGTTGAAAAGACCAAAAAATATGTAGTCCGTGTAATATTGGTGAAGTATACGGTAACATTCAGCGTGAGAGATCACCGTTATACTAACTACCGTCTGCATTGTGCTTCTTTCTATCTGTTTGCTGATGCGATTTTATTACTCATATTGTTGAAAGGGGGAAAGCATCTTCGGCTGTTTAAAAAAAAAAGCGTCGATGTACGGCCGCAACGGATAATCCAATAATACTATACTGCCAGGTATTCGTCTACGATTTACATTAGAGTATGGAGTTAATCAAAATGACTTCTGAAATAAATTACTTATTATTCAATGCCTAAAAAATGTTTGCCGTTTAATGGTGTTAATCTCTATTAATCAGGAAAAATATTATAAATATAAAAAGTTATGACTATACCAAGTGCTTTGACACCTAAATTTAAGATTTTTCAAAAAGTGGAGTTAGTCGATGTGTGCACTGAGCGGCTCATATGTTAGTACCTTCGTTTTGTTAAATACTCCAATCAGATTTTATTGCCAAATTGTACATTTTGTCCCACATGATACAAGTACATCTATTCTAAAAATGATATTATCACTTAAAATCATGTGTCTATGATAGTAGAATATATTGGAGCATTTCGTTGTGAAAAAACAATGCCTCAAAATGAATACATTGAAAAAAAAAAAGAAAAACCTTCACGTGTTCGTTATCGTTCACCCTATTGCTTATATTTCTGATATCGTTTATATTATAAGGCTCGTAATTCACACGCATCGTACTTCCGGAAAAGGTTAAAGACGAAAGATAATAATCTGTCTAATCTCCGGACACATGATATATAAAACTAAACTATAGCAACAATGTCGTCTCCATTTCTATGAGCTTTGTGAATTAAATACCTTGTCCAAATTCTTTCATAAAAAGATTTGGGCAGATAGACAAATCTAATGGCCTTTATGGATATTTTGCGTAACAGTAATCATAAGCATGACAGAATTGATCAATTAAATGTCGAGATAGGACGCCATATTAAATTTTCTAGAATTGGATTAGACAGTTCTTATCGTGTACTTACGGTTATTATTACGCGAGGTTTGGGTTAAGTCCTAAAAGGCCTTTGCGGAAAATGTAATATGACGTCAGTGTTTGGTAATTTGATTGGTCAGCATTGTATATTTAGGCCTGCGAATACTGTTATCCGAGGTATCTGAGAACGCTTTAAGGTGATACGAAAGTGTGATATGTACGTACCAAAATGTCAATTTATTTATAAAACTTTTCTCCAAACTGGGTGCACCGAATTATCTGAAACTTTAATACGTGATTATGGAGGCTCTAAGGAAGAACGCGGTGCTGGTGAAATTTCATTTTTCGATAAAATTGTTACATTTGTCTCGGACAAGAACCAAAGAAAGATATATTTTCTTTTTTTTTTTCGAAAAATGAAATTTCACGGGCAGCGCGTTCTTCCTTAGAGCCTTTGTAATAACCTGTTGAAGTTTGAGATAATTCGGTGCACCCAATTTGGAGAAAAGTTTTATAAATATTTTGATTTATAGTTATGTATATATATATCACACTTTCATATTACCTTTAGGTGATGTGAAAGTGGCGTCGAAGAGGTTTTGTTTATAAAACTTTTCTCCCAACTCGGTTTACCGAATAGCTTGAAATTTTACAACGTGAATAGGGAGACTATAAGGAAGGTCCTGTAACTCATGAAATTTCAATTCTTTTCAAATTTGTTTATAGGTATTTTAAAAACTGTTTATAAAAAATGAAATTTCGCGAGTTTCAGGACCTACCTTAGGGTCTCCATATTCACGTTTTAAAGTATGAAACGATTTGAGACACCCAGTTCTATGAAAAGTTTCATGAACGATTGAGCTTTCGGATGCCACTTTCACATCCCCTTAGCTGATACAATTGAATTGTTAGCGTCTTCTCGAATATCTCGCCTAACTGTTAGCAAGTTACTGTAAGCATTACGGTAAGTGGTGGTCAATAAATTGCCGAAATAGGACGCCATATTAAGATGATAGAAAAGTTTCTAAGACATTTGATCGACGTCGATAAATTAAAATTCATATATATAAATAAATAAATTCATATATATAAATAAATTCGTATATATAAATTCATATATCCTTTTTGGTGGGAACGCCATTTTGAATACTCAGGAGGGAACGTAAGCTGGCGCGTCTCGTTACCGACATTTATATTTATGTTCAAGACTTTTACAGCCTACGTTGAGAATTATACGAACTGAAACGTTCCATATGCCGTTTCAGTAAAGTCATGATGAAGAAATCGACGTAAAACCGTCGAAATCTCGTGAATTCATTATTCTAACGACTGTTTAGGACCAACGTCGCCATCTGTGACGTTTAGCTGCAACTAAGTTTTTTCTCTAAATACACGTGTTAGCCCCGAGACAAGCCAGCATTCTCTTACAATCGTCGGTGAAAGTGTTTTCCATATTTTGCCATCTCACTCTATAATATTTCATTTCTATGGTATTTTAAATTGTTCGAGCTAGGTCCTGAAACTTTTTATTTTCGATTCTAAGCCTCCAGGAAGCGTTAAACATCGAAATCGTGCCCGGACCACGCCATGTTGGTTCTAGTCCATGATAAATAAATAAATTTTTTATGAAAAATGAAATTTCATGAGTTTTAGGACCTACTTTAGGGCCTCCATATTCTCGTGGTAAAATTTCAAACGAATCGGTATCCCCAATTCGAAGATTATTTTCTCCAACGATTTGACTTTTCAGATATATATAGGCTGACTCTTTCATATCATCTTAAATTCTCTTATATCTGTCTGACAATTCTTCCTGTTATGCTTACGCTTACGGTTACTGTCACGCGAGGTATCTGTGAACGTATCTGCGTTTGATTTCGACCGGCAAATTAAATGATTACCTGATTAGCTATTGTCTTTAGGTATTCTTTAGGTATAGGTTGTCTTTAGGTATTCTTTAGGTATAGGTTGTCTTTAGGTATTCTTTAGATATAGGTTGTCTTTAGGTATCCTTTAGGTATTTCATAGGTATAGGTTCTCTTTAGGTATTCTTTAGGTATAGGTTGTCTTTAGGTATCCTTTAGGTATAAGTTGTCTTTAGGTATTTCATAGGTATAGGTTCTCTTTAGGTATTCGTTATGTATGGGTTCTCTATTTAGGTATTCTTTAGGTATAGGTTGTCTTTAGGTATCCTTTAGGTATAAGTTGTCTTTAGGTATTTCATAGGTATAGGTTCTCTTTAGGTATTCGTTATGTATGGGTTCTCTATAGGTATTCTTTAGGTATAGGTTGTCTTTAGATATTCTTTAGGTTCTCTTATGTATTCTTTAAGTATAGGTTTTCTCATGTATTCTTTAGGTATATGTTCTATTATGTTTTCTTTATATATAGGTTGTCTTTAGGTATTCTTTAGGTATAGGTTCTCTTTAGGTATTCTTTAGGTATAGGTTGTCTTTAAGTATTCTTTAGGTATAGGTTCTCTTATGTATTCTTTAGGTATATGTTGTCTTTAGGTATTTTTTAGGTATAGGTTGTCTTTAGGTATTTTTTAGATATAGGTTGTCTTTAGATATCTTTTAGGTATAAGTTGTCTTTAGGTATTTTATAGGTATAAATTCTCTTTAGGTATTCTTTAGGTATAGAATGTCTAGGTATAGAATTAGGTATTCTGAAGTGTATGGGCAACATTTGAAGTAAATGAAATACGTAGCGAGAGAGTGAATGACGCGACAACAGCTGATTCCGCCCGTTGACAAGTATACTCATCCCCGGCTTGTTGACAACGGATGACCTGACAGTCCATCCGTCAGCTGACAACGGTCGTGACAAGACGCGGTGCCAACGGTGACAGTGAACCCAACCAACGGGATTATCACTTATCGCGCGTGTTACGCGTACACATGGACGAGAAACGACAATCTCGGGACGAGCACGTGTAAAGAGGAGCCCCTCCGATCCGTCGTACGTCGAATCGACGATAATCATCGACGACCATCGATCACACGTTTAATGACCGGCGAATTTTCCTCCGAATTATGCAACGCCGAATTCCAATTAAACAGCTAAATGTCCAGGGAATTATCAAAGTACACCACCACGTCATCTCCGGCTCTTATCCCCGAATGACCTGTAAAGAGTTTCCCCGCAAGTAGTTGTCACTTTAAATTTAGAAAAAAAGCGCGATTAATTTGGGAAAATATTCTTATTGTAATCCAAAGTACGAATACGGAGGTTAAGCGTAAAACGTGGTATCGCTTAAATGCATAACTTGATCCTTTTGGCACGTGATCATCTTTTTCACAATATTTTTCAGTTCAGNCTTTTTAGAATAAAGCGTGATTAATTTGGGAAAATATTTTTATTTCAATTCAAAGTACAAATGCGGAAGTTAAATGTAAAACGTGATATCGCTTAAATGCACGACTTGATCCTTCTGGTACGTGATCATCTTTTTCACGAAGTTTTCAGTTTACCTAGTTCTTTTTAGAAAAAAGCGTGATTAATTTGGGAAAATATTCTTATTTCAATCCAAAGTACAAATGCGGAAGTTAAATGTGAAACGTGGTGTCGCTTAAATGCCCGACTTGATCCTTCTGGCACGTGATCATCTTTTTCACGAAATTTTCTGTTCAGCTAAGTTCTTTTTAGAAAAAAGCGTGAATAATTTGGGGAAATATTCTTATTTTAATCCAAAATATAAATGCGGAGGTTAAATGTGAAACATGGTATCGCTTAAATGCCCGACTTGATCCTTCTGGCACGTGCTCATCTTTTTCGCGATGTTTTTCATAAATTTGTTGTACATACGTCGTCATACATACGTATCGATTTTTTCAATTTTATATTGTTCCATTTTTACGAACCCCCCTAACCCTCAGCTGTCATCTGTCAAGTACTCACGTTCAAACTTTGACAATTCAGAAAGATGTGAAATTTAAAATGACACCTACTTTTAGAAATCTCAATACATATAATAATTAACCGAGGATTCTAAGGTAAGATAAGCTTTTTATTGCAAGCACACGTTCTTCGCGAGAAACAGCTGTCAGTTGACGGAATAGATTGTTTATGACAGTCCCAACCGTTGCTAGGAGACTAATATAGGAGAAGCGTGTATAGGTGCGCCGTGTACTAAAATATTACCTTAAAAATACAAACGTTAGTATAAAAAAAAAACTGGTAGGCCACTAAAAATATACTAATTAAGGTGTTATGAAAATGTCATATATACGTATTAAAAAGTCAAAAAGAGAGGGTTTTTTTCATTAAAATTTGGAAGGCCTGGGTCACGTGAGATTTTTCGAAAGTCATTTGATCTGTCTTTGGTACGTATATATGACACTTTCGTATCGCCTGAAATACACAGGAGAGATTTTCATACAGTGGAGAGGGTGTTTTTCCCCGATTTTCAGAAAGCCTGGTTAACGTGAGATTTTTCGAAAGATATTTTATCTGTTTTGAAGATTGACAAAAATGACTCGAGGTAACGAGAAAAGGACGAAAAGGCGGCGGGTCATTAGCTCGGGACAATCTCGCCGAGGACTCGTCGGATTTCGATGAGCGTGCATCTTGCATGCATTCTTTTCGCTCCCACGGGGCCCCCGGGGGGGAGAGGGGAATCTTTTTTACATATCGACAGAGCGGGGTCGCCGGGGTTGAGTTACGATCCTTTGTCAATGATTTTACTTTGGGAGGACCCGCTCGGGTCGGCTCGTAAAGTGACGAAGTAGTCCCGGCACACCCTTTCCTCTTTGAGAGTAAATTTTCGACGCCATTACCGCCGCGCCGGAAAAAACGTCGCCTCCTTTTCTCGGCTCCCTTTATCTCCTTTCCCTCCGAATCCCGGCGTACGCTCATTCATCGAAATCTCGCGTTCCTTAGATGACGCTGAAATCCGCCCTTCCTGAAGCGAGATTGATTATACCCTGTTCACGAAAAAAGGAAAGTACTGCTGCACCGAAAAATCAAAGATGTGCATGTCTGGTAACATATATATATATACCCTCGAGGTCCCCAATTTAGATATCAAAATTTTGGAAAGGTGTGGAGGTCTGATAAACTCACGAGGAAGGTATCCCAGGTGCGCTTGTATACTGTAGTATGTATACTGTAGCTTGTATACTGTAACATATATATACCCTGGGTGTCCCCAATTTAGATATCAAAATTTTGAGAAGGTATGTGGGACGGTGATGGAGATGGTGATGGAAGCTGATGGAGAAGTTTCACTGAATTTCTGAGATTACGGTTGCTGCAACCGACCCGACCAACCAAATTAACCAAATTAAAATGAAAATGTCTATAAAAGATGTTTTCAAATGAAATTTCATGGGTGAGAGAATCTTTCTTAATATCTCCATATGTAGGTGAGAAAATGTTAAATGATACGGCTCGCTCAATTTGGAGAAATCGCCAAATTTCGGGAGGTCACGTGTCAGCGAATATTAATCCACGGTTAACCTAATTTCTGTCGGTGCAACACACACTTCACTAATCGGAGATTAACGAATCATGGTTAGATAATTATAGTTAAGAAGTTTCACTGAATTTCTGAGATTAAGGTTGCTGCAACCGACTCGACCAACCAAATTAACCAAATTAAAATGAAAATGTTTATAAAAGATGTTTTCAAATGAAATTTCATGGATGGGAGAACCTTTCTTAATATTTCCATGTTTAGGTGGGAAGATTTCAAATGATACGACACTCTCGGTTTGGAGAAATCGCCAAATTTCGAGAGGTCACGTGACAGCGAATATTAATCCACGGTTAACCTAATTTCTGTCGGTGCAACGCAAACTTCACTAATCGGAGATTAACGAATCATGGTTACATAATCATAGTTAAGAAGTTCCACTGAATTTCTGAGATTAAGATTGCTGCAACCGACCCGACCAACCAAATTAACCAAATTAAAATGAAAATGTTTATAAAAAATGTTTTTAAATGAAATTTTATGGATGGGAGAATCTCTCTTAATATCTCCATAATCAGGTGAGAAAATGTCAAATGATACGGCTCGCTCAATTTGGAGAAATCGCCAAATTTCGGGAGGTCATGTGTCAGCGAATATTAAACCTCGGTTAGCCTAATTTCTGTCGGTGCCACACAAACTTCCCTAATCGGGGATTAACGAATCATGGTTACATAATCATAGTTAAGAAGTTCCACCGAATTTCTGAGATTAAACCGGCCCGATATAAAGCAAGCAACGCAATCGGTAAAGTATAGGGAGATTTGAAAATAAATAGACTAGAAGGAAGGAGGGAAAAGAGAGGAAAGCAGAAGCGGCGCGGCCGTTCCGGGCGATTCCCACGACGAGGTTTTCCCTCGGGCGATGGTTCGTAGGAGGGAACGTGAGGGCGAACCCTGAGAAAAATTCTCAGAAAGATCATCCGAAGGTGCATTCCTCCGAAAAGTTGACTCTCCGCTCTGGGGCGACGAATCCCTCGTCCTGACCGCCGTTCCTCGGGGCTCCTCTCACGTTTCTCGCCCATTTCTCTCCTCGTCCCTCCGTTTTAAGGTTAAGTGAAACCCCCCCTCAAATCAGTCGATTCGAATAAGACACTATTTTTTTAAGGTGATGCGAAAGTGGCGTGAAACAATTCTCATTCATGAAACTTTTCTCCAAACTGGATGTACAATGGCGGACACGAATGCCTCCCCTGCAGATACGGCATCGCCTATGCAGGATGGGAGGGCATTGATGTCTCCCACTATACCGAATCGATTCAAACTTGACAATACAAATGTGGAGGTTATAAGGTAGGTCTTGAAACTCGTGAAATTTCAATTTTTCTTTTTTTTAATTTGTTTATACACATTTTCAAAATATTTCATGCAAATGAAATTTCCTGAGGTTTAGGACGTACCTTAGAATCACCTTGTTAATGAGGTAATGTTTGAAACGATTCGGTGCATCCAGTTCGGAGAAAAGTTTCATGAACAATTGACACTTCCGATGTCACTTTCGCCTCCCCTTAAGGAGATGTGAAAGTGGCATCCGAAAGCTCAATCGTTCATGAAACTTTTCATAGAACTGGGTGTCTCAAATCGTTTCATACTTTAAAACGTGAATATGGAGACCCTAAGGTAGGTCCTGAAACTCGCGAAATTTCATTTTTTATAAACTATTCTCAAAATACCTATAAAGAAATTTGAAAAGAATTGAAATTTCATGAGTTTCAGGACCTTCCTTATAGTCTCCCTGTTCACGTTGTAAAGTTTCAAGCTATTCGGTAAACCGAGGTGGGAGAAAAGTTTCATAAACGAAACCTCTTCGACGCCACTTTCGCATCACCTTAAGGCCGTTCCCGGATTTTTCCGTCGGGCTCCGACGCGGCTCTCCTGCTCTTTCCCACGGGACTTCTCCGGGCGGCGTGTAGAGAACCGTGGAAACATCTGCTCCTTCCTAGAAGGTGCCTCCAAGATAACGCTACGTGGAAATCCTTGGCAGCCCTCCCATTTACATTTCACGTACGGTATTGCCTTTTCAAAACTGTCGGCGACTCCTGAAAGAAAAAACGGGAAAAACTCTCCGGCATTTGTATCCCTCCTTCGGATGGAAAAGATAAGGTCGACTCCTTCCCCCTCCCTTTTCTTCCCCGTTTTCTTGGAAACATCCCTCGAAGAGGAAGGATCCCAGGAAAGGTGAAGGAAGGAATTTCACACGCTTATTCGGGGGAAGTCAAAGAGAAGGCAGTTTTTCCATTTCCAGAGTTCTTTTCCTTGCAAACGATTCCAGAGGAACACACGATAAAGGGAAATCGATGCAAGAGTATTCTTCCTTTCCCGATTTTCTTCATTAATCCTTTACACGGAGAAAACAAAAAAAGATCAAGAAAAACACAATTGAGATTATCTTCTCGGGAGGTTATGGCAACCGGAGTAATTTAGTAAAGGAATAAAGTTTATATACTTTGAGTTGTATAGTTCATATACAAAGATTATATACTTTATATAAAGTGGTTGTGATAAGCACGGTAAAACAATTCGCTTTTTGTAGTTACCTTGACTAAACGTGGAGTAACTCTTATGCCCGGTTCCACCAACCTCGGTTAAATCACTGATTACTCAACCGTAGGTTAAAGTTAACGTCTAAGTTGATCGTGGGTTAAAAACGTAAAAAAACATTCAAGTAAAATACCTAATAAATTACCCATATTATAAAAAATAACCCAAATTAACATGCCGTTAAAATGTCAATATAATCCACGTTTTCCTCACGTTTGTGAATTTTTTCGGTTGAAGTCTACCTAAGGCTAAACGATCGAATTTGGTTGATTAATGTAAACTGCAGTTAATGGAAATTCCAATTCCTCGGCTAAAGAAGTTTCGGTTAAAAAAATGACCCGAACAAAAGTTACTCCCCGTCTCATTGCGCGGGATTTTCATATGAAAGATTTTCACGTATTTTAATTCCTACACCCGGAAACTTGAATTTCTCTGTCAGCGTCTGTGGGGCCGAGCCGAGTCGGGCTGCATCTTTGATGGCCCCTCTCTCTCAAGTGGTTCCACGTTTTCTCGGGCAAAAGTTTATTATAAAGGCTTGTTAAGGCCCGCTCCATGTGGACGTCGTCAGCGATTTCGTGGGGCCGCGATAAGGCCAATTTAAAGGACCGCGTTAATCATTTCCGAAGATATGTCCCCCTACCGAGTGGACGAGGCGGCCGCGTCCGTCACCGGACGCGCGTGCGAGAAGGACGCACTTATGGGGGCGCTGCGCGCGCGACAGAGACGCCGATACCTCCGAGTTCTTCCTCGGTCAGCGTTTTTCGGGAATTTTTCCTCCTACCGTCGCCCGTGGCGAAGACGGGCAACGCCGTATGTGGAATACGGAATGTAAAATCCGCTACACCGAGTCTCTTCCGAGTGTTGGACAGTCCTGCCCGGGAAATATACTCGCAAGGGGCTGTCACATTTTGCTGCACGACGTGCGTGTGTGTACGCATTCATGTGTGGAGTGCGTCTCGCATACACAGGAATGCGTGGGGATGCATTCCTGGTCGCGTCACGCTTTATCGTGAGAGGAAGCTGATAAAACGAGAAATTTAATCAAATCCACGGGGGAACCTCCTGTCAGGAACGCTCCTCGTCTATCGCCGGATTTCCAGATTTATTTTTCGAATTATGTTTCTACCCCGTTTATTTTTTTTTTTTTTTCTTTCTTTTTTTGTTCACCTTTGTTTTCGGCCCCTCTTTGGAGAGCCTGCTTTAACGCGGCATTGTCGGAGCTCGGACTCCTTTTTGAGACATCTTTTTATTTTCTTCTCGGCTGAAACCCTTCCGCAAAGTGGAGAGGTGAAAATACAGGTTTTTTTTTTTTTAATTCGCTTCACTTTTGTACCGTCCATTTCTTTTTTTTTTGTTTCTATTTATGCGTTTTGTGGTGCCTAACGGAGACGAATTTGATAAAAGAGGTGATCGAAATAAAATGTTCATGTATTTTCAAGTACAACGAGAAGAGCCCGATTTACATTTTCTTTTTGTAAACAAATAAATTCCACATTGAACACGTATGCGCTTTTTCATTAGTTTAAGTTAAGTAAGATATATACGATTTTTAATTCTGTGTACCTCAATAGTGTCCGATAACGGATATTCTTTCTCATTGGTGTTTTAGACTAAAGACGAAACATTTTATGTGGATTAAAGATGCCTTCCTTTAATTAATTTATTTACCGAATTATTTGTCAGACTGTTTACGAATGTTTGGCCAGAAATTTCTACGGCTCTTTTCCAAATTTCGAAAGCCCGCTTTTGGAACTCCGAGGTCGCCCTTATCGCCAAGACCGTACTATCTGGGCCGTGTAAAGAAATGTATTTATCTTGTTTTTTTTTTCTCTCGCTTAACATCTTATCCACCATTTCTGTCTCTTTCACCCTACGAGCTTTCGACCCGCCGACCATATCTACATCTCTGTCGCGCCCATTCATTCGTTGCTTCCCTTTTATGTCAACAGATTCGTTCACGATAGCGTCAAGAAAGTATTTTCTATTCTTACGTAAGCGCCACTCTGAATGAAAAACGTAAAATGTATGGTTCCTGTATTTCTCAATACTTTCAAGAAACATTAAGGCGATATTAAACGGACGTTATATTCGATATAAAAAATATATATATTTTATAAATGTATATATATCATTTTAAACTTCAGTATATGATTATAAAGGCCTTAAGGAAAAACCCTAAACTTGTGAAATTTAATTTTTCACAAAAATAATCTGATCTTGGTTCTAGTCTAGGATATATGAAAAAACTATTTTGTTGAAAATGAAATTTCACGAGCATCGCGTTCTTTCTTAGGGCCTTCATAATCACGTGCTGAAGTTTCAAATGATTCGGTGCATCCTGTTTGGAGTAAAGTTTCATAAATATTTTCACGTCTTGATATATAGAATGACCCTTTCATATCATCTTAAGACCCCCCAGAGTAACATTATTGATTAAAAATTACCTCAAGTTATCTTTAACGTTTTTATTAACCATTAAGCATTGTTGGTTTTAATTACGTTCTAATAACACATTCATCCAGTTTAGATAGTCCAGATAAATTAATTACGTACAGTAAAAATAAACATTCGCGTTAAGGTGAAGTGAAGCCCTTCTAAAATGAGTTTATTCGAGTTAGACACTTTTTTTAAGGGTATTGGATAGAACTGTCCGAAACTTTGACACATGACTCGTGAGCACCTAGGGATTGTTTTGACATTTTCAAAATTTGGATTTTAAAAACAAATTTTTTAAGAGCCCAGACCAGAGCAAAAATGACGTCGAGCTCTCACACTTCGATTGATATCCAATTATTGAAGGCTCTAATATGAGAAACTACAAGGGCAGGACAATTGCACAACAATTTAGAACACTCTGGTAATCGATAAACTCGCATTTGATCGGGATAAAGGCAAAAAAAATGCCTTATGCGCTTCTGTGCTAAAACGATAGTAACGCGAGGTCCCGGAGTGAAAATTTAGTTGACCCGGAAATCACAGATGGCGCAAGGGGTTCCTCTGCAGTCAATTAGAGCCTCAGAAATCACGAATCCAGGGGATTTCTGGAGTTTTACTTCGATTTTGTTATAATTACTGTACGAAAACGACAGATGGAGTATGCCATTTAGTACAATACTCAATATAATTCGACACAGCTGTTGATATAAAAACGAACGTCGGCACCTTAAGGTGAAGTGCAACCTGCCTCAAATCAGTCGATTTGAATACAACACATTTTCTAAGGTATTGGATAGAACTGTCCGAAACTTTGACACATGACTCGTGAGCACCTAGGGATTATCTTGACATTTTCAAAATTTGGATTTTAAAAACAAATTTTTTCACAGCTCAGAACAGAGCAAAAATGACGTCGAGCTCTCACATTTCGATTGATATCCAATTATTGAAGGCTCTAATATGAGAAACTAAAGTGTCTGGACAATTGTACGACAATTTAGAACAGTCTGGTAATCGATAAACTCGCATTTGAACGGGATAAGGGCAAAAAAACTGTTTTATGCGCTTCTATGCTAAAACGATGAGAATACGAGGTCTCGGAGTGAAGATTTAATTAACCTGGAAATCACAGATATTGCAGTGGGTCCCTCTGCAGTCAATTAGGGCCTCAGAAACCACGAATCCAGGGGATTTCTGGAGTTTTACTTCGATTTCTTTATAATTACTGTACGAAAACGACAGATGGAGTATGCCATTTAGTACAATACTCAATATAATTCGACACAGCTGTCGATATAAAAACGAACGTCGATCAAGCTCCTCGACGCGTTTCACTTCACCTTAAAGGGAATTACGTGGTTTCGACATTGAAGGGAAATGGAATTCAAAACGTTTCCCGGTGTTGTTAGGAAATTCGAGGCCTGCAGGCTTTCTTAGTCAATGAATCACCGGGATTCCGGTTGCAGAGGACGACATCGCGCGGAAGACTACACACTAGGCTATTAGGGATTTCGGTGCACCGAAATGTCGTCGAACCCGTTCGGGGTTCCGTTTATCGGTGGTTCCTTCGGGCCCGAACTAAGTGTAACGACCCCGCGAAGGGGCCCGGTATTTACAAGATGTTCTCGAAGGCAACAATATGGCGGGCCCCGGTCTCCGTTGCTCCGAGGCAGGTGTCCGTGCAGATGTCGCGACTCCTCTCTCGCCCCTTCGTGCCTTCATGGCCGAGACTTCCGCGACTCCTCTATATACCTTTGCCGCAACCTTTTCGCAACCTTATAACACAAGATCCGTGACCCCCTTTCTTCGACGACTTAAAATCTTATTTACGCCCGCGGACTGCCTTTGGATCCCTTACCTTGTAAATAAATAAATGCATATTAAATTAACCAATAGAAATGGTTTGAGGTGAAGAGAAATAAGATGATTTAATATCTTATTCACGCGTGCGGACTTCCTTTGGGTCCCTTACCTTGTAAATAAGTAAATGCATATCACATTAACCAATAGAAATGGTTTGAGGTGAAGTGAAATAAGATGATTTAATATCTTATTCACGCGCGGACTTCCTTTGGGTCCCTTACCTTGTAAATAAATAAATGCATATTAAATTAACCAATACATGGTTTGAGGTGAAGTGAAATAAGATGATTTAATATCTTATTCACGCGCGGACTTCCTTTGGGTCCCTTACCTTGTAAATAAATAAATGCATATTAAATTAACCAATACATGGTTTGAGGTGAAGTGAAATAAGATGATTTAATATCTTATTCACGCGCGGACTTCCTTTGGGTCTTTTACCTTCTAAATAAATAAATACATATGAAATTAACCAATAAATGGTTTGAAGTAAAGTGAAACAAGATGATTTAATATCTTATTCACGCGTGCGGACTTTCTTAAATCCCTTACCTTGTAAATAAATAAATGTATATAAAATTAACCAATACATGGTTTGAGGTGAAGTGAAACACGACGATTTAATATCTTATTTACGCGCGCGGATTTCCTTTGGATCCCTTACCTTATAAATAAATAAATGCATATCAAATCAGTAGATAGTTATTTGAGAAAAAATTATTGTAAAACTCAACTCTAAAATGTTAACTGGTTAACATGGTTTGGCGGATGTTAACTCCGTTTTAATTCAAGAAATGCTTTCCGTTGTTTCTTACTTGTCGAAGTTTCCTGCTTCTATGGCGTTGTAACCTCCGTCGGAGATGCGGAGCATTTATAATTGGTATACAGGGTAATAAACAAAATTTACTTCTTTAATTCCTGTCTTCATTTTTTGCTTGATCAGAATATGTATATATGTAGTGTCGGGGAAGAAATCAAGATGGCGGAGAATTTCAGAACACTGCGCTATCTCAAGGCTGTATAAAATACGCCGTTAGTTTTGGGCTTTTAAATGCCATAAATGCGAATGTCAGTAGATAGTTATTTGAGAAAAAATTATTGTAAGACTTAACTCTAAAATGTTAACTGGTTAACATGGTTTGACGTATGTTAACTCCGTTTTAATTCAAGTAATGATTTCTGTTGTTTCTTACGTGTCGAAGTTTTCTGCTTCTATGGCGTTGTAACCTCCGTCGGAGATGCGGAGTATTTATAATTGGTATACAGGGTCTGGAGATTTCAACGTACGAAATAAGGGAGCGGGAACATATTTGGGACGCGAGGGGTCACATTGAAAGTCCGAGAATGTACCTTCGAGTGGAAATAAAAGGGTAAGGGAGACATTTTCATGCCGGATTTTGTAATACCAACAATTTCATGTCTCTTTCCGAAAACTTGTGTTCGAAAAGGACACGAAAATCCTTTTAGTTTCCTTTGAGTGGCGCTGCAATCGTTTAGTTGTCATGTCAATGTTACGTTGCACTGACGATTCCTAAAACTAAAAAATATTTCAGAACTTGGGCATTTTATTGGCTATTATGTCTCTCGTGTTCTTTGGAATGCAAGTATGTTTTTACAAAATAACTTTCCTCGCATAGTTTTAGTTTTCCTAAACTTAATATTTATTTCACACATTGATACTCGTACGATTTATTTAAGAGAGTTAAAATAATTATAATACGTAGAACTATATTTATCGCAAATGTTTGATATAAACCCATTAAACCACGACGAAACCATCATTAAATGTGAACTTAATATTTATGTATATATATATCTTTTTTTAATGTATACTCCGATAGAGTAAAGTGTTCCAAAGCATTTGTTTTTATTTCTTCACATATATATACATATATATAGTTTACACATTTTAATTGAGTTATTTAGTTCATGAATGTTTGATACAAAACTTTTTGTTACAATATATTTTAATATGAAATGATGCGTTAGAATATGGAAAATTATAATTGCGTTTCTAAATATTTATAAACTCAATTGAATTTCAATGTATTTACTTAGTATAAGATATGTGTAATGCTGATATATTCAATGATACTTACTTATAATGTGAAATGTATTTTGATTTGTCTTATCAGGTAGTGTCGAGATGTCGTGATGGCTGGGAGGCCTGGGCTTTCGGGCTCGGAGCTGGAACCCGACTCGGCATCTCCACCTCCGAAGAAGCGGAAACAGACTCTAACGAAAGAAGGTGCTTCCTCTGATAGTAAAGAACCAGAAGTTGAAAGTCTAGAAATCATTCAGCCAGATAAGCCAGATAAGCCAGAGTGTTCTTTGGAAACTGGCAGTTCTAGGTTACATGCAACGACAGCTATCGCTTCTGAAACACAATGCAAACAGTCGGTAACCATTGAAACTGAGCCGAGAGACAAACCAGAGCCCATAGGTGAAGAAAATATTAAGACGTCGCTTCTTCCAAGTGCTGGAACATCAACCGCAACTGAGGTCATGTCTCTTCGAATATGTCAGAATCCTTCTTCGGGGTCTTCGATTCAGGGAATTATTGCTGGAGGATCTGAGTCTACTGCGATAAGTCTTAGCGGAGAGGTTGTCGAAGGAGAGAGCACGAGTCAAGTTCAAAGTCCATTGGTGGGTGAACATGCCCATTACCAGGAACTGTCACTAATCGGAAACGGGGCCTATGGCACAGTTTACAAAGCAAAAGATCTTACCAGTGGTCAGGTCATTGCACTTAAGAAAGTGAGGGTCCCCTTAACGGAGGATGGTTTGCCAACGTCCACCCTGAGGGAGATTGCTGCTCTCAAACAGCTTGACCGATTCGAGCACCCCCATATAGTAAGGTCTTAAACAGTGGTTTACATACATTTTAATTAATTTAACATGTGTTATAATTCAATATCACTATTACATGCATGTCTTATACCGCATCATCTAAAATAATACGTTTTCAGTTGTCGACAGAGAAGAATAAATAATTATACGTATACTACTTGTCACTAGGTGAAGCTCTTGGATGTCTGCCAAGGCAACTACCTTCAGTTACCTTCCGGAGATGAGAGATCAGAGAGGATAGATCGAGGCTTAACCCTGTGGCTCGTCTTCGAACACGTGGAACAAGACCTGGCTTCTTACATGTCTGGTTATGCCCAAACAGGAATACCTCCACAAATCGTTCGGCAGATGTCAAAGGAGATTTTACTAGGTGTAGATTTTCTTCATACTCAGAGAATTGTACACAGGGACCTGAAACCTCAAAATCTCCTGGTGACGAAAGAGGGCAGAATCAAAATAGCCGATTTCGGCCTTGCGAAGACCTATGATTTCGAAATGAGGTTGACCTCCGTAGTAAGTATCAACCGCTTTCACCTTATATTAGACGCCCACTTGAGAAATACTTTTTCACAAATTAAAAATGTATATATTTTTAGGTTGTCACTTTGTGGTATCGAGCTCCAGAAGTTCTGTTAGGATGCCCTTATGCCACGCCAGTTGACATTTGGTCCGTTGGTTGCATTTTGGGTGAGTTGAACAGGCTCGAACCATTATTCCCAGGAACCAGCGAAGGTGACCAGCTCGATAGGATTTTCCAGTAAGTCTAGAAATAATAAAGCACATTTTGACTGATCTACAGGATATTCCAAGATTGTCAAAACACTATAACATATTGTTTATTTAGGCTGATTGGCACTCCTTCACACAGGGAGTGGCCTGAGAACGTCTCCCTTAGCTGGACAACGTTCCCTCGTAGACAGCCCAGGCGTCTGAGAACCATTTTACCGGATCTCGATGATAATGGGGTGGATCTGATAAAGAATATACTCATCTTCAATCCACACAATAGACTGACTGCTGCCCAAGCTCTCAGGCATCCATACTTCGCTGAAGATGACTCTCGATGATCACCCCTCGAATGTCTGATTCATCATTACGATTGAAATGGTTAATTCCGACCAGCGGAGTTAGTTTATTTATCTTCAACTGTAGACAGTATAAAAAGTGAAATGGCGTCGGTGATCTCTATATTAGGGATGTCATCAAACTGTTTCTGGATGATACTACTGCGAGACAAGAGCCAAAATAATAGCAGTTCGTGTAAGTTCCTTCCACCACCTCAGTTATTCCGTTATCCAAATAAGATGGTAAACCGCCGACCAATTAAGTCCTTATTTATCCGTGTTATAGTAATTAAAATCCAAAAAAGCGACTTTCTTTGTACAGTTATCATTGCTACAGCCGAGCAATTTCCTTAGGATCTCTCGATGATAATTTATTCTGCTTTGTTGAAATTTGAAAAGGAATTGAGGAGGAAAATGTTTGATCTCTGGAAGCAATAATTAATGTCTGTGACCAGTTATTAACTTTTGGCCCTAAACATCTCAAAGTAAATTGACAGATATTGAAAGGTAAACATTATCGACCGTTTACATTTCAATTAATTGAGTTTCTTGTTTCATTCTTTGTGCTAAATACTAAAAACTAATAGAACTACATAATTCATTTAATTGAAGTTGAAGTTTTTATAGAAACAATTTCTTCGCATTGTCCTTTCAAGTTTCAGCAGGATCTTTCTTATTTGTAAAAAATCTTTGACAGGCAGATGAAGGAAGGCCACATGGCTTATAAGGTGAATTGATACAAGTCATGCACTATATTGGAGACAATTTCATGCTCTTCGTTGATACATATCACTAATATTTTACACACTTTTCATTATATTTCCTAGCCCTTGAAGAATAACGAAAACGACACTCCTGTCGCATTTGAAGAGTGGTGAGGGAAAGTGTCAATGGAGTCGCATAGAAATAGAGGTGAAAAACTAATTTTTTCTTTCTAAATTAAGATATGTCCATTTGTAGAAAGCATTCTCGCGTGTCTAGATCTTAGTATTAACAAGGGGGAAAAATTTAATATTTAGATTAATATATTGGGACCTAAGAAAGTTTTTTGGATAATCTATTCCATAAGATAATTTTGCATCTCGATTCTAAAAAAAGACCATAGAATTTTTCATCTAAATATATTTATTAGAATAAATAGTATTACAAAAGAAAGAAGGTTTCTTATGCTAGGAGGTTTCTTAATTAAGAAAGACTAATTTTCACTATTTTTTATGCGATGTTATCGATACTTCTCCTTACCCCTACGTAGTTACAATTCTGGCCTCGATTAGTATCGAGAGCTCGATCAAACTAATGGTATTTAAAAGCGGTATTTGAAGTTAGTGTGTAGTGTTATTTTTCTTTACGTTGTAAGTGAAAAATCAAGAGTTTTGTACTTTTTGCAAATGTCCTAGATATGTTGTAGCCAAATAGAAGTCAGCTCTGATTCGCTCTGATTCAACGAAATCATCCTTAAGTGGGAATGGCACTTGATTGCTCTACTTTTCTTTATAATTTACACCAAACTTATGCTGGAATTTAAAATGATTATAACAGGTTAGAATTTGTCAAAAATTAATACATTTCATAACAATTCTACCGTCAAGTTTCTACGATCGGTCTACAATTAACATTCAATTTTAATTGTAATTTCAAGTAAAACAGCAATTCTCGTTCAAGGCATACACGTCAGAGAAACGTCAAAATTGACTGACAAATAGTAACAATGTAATGCAAAGCTTTAGTGTTAATTTAAAACGTATGATATTTTCAAGAAACCACCTACACGTAATAGTAGTACCGGTACATCTGCTTTCACTTAATGTTTACAATCAGTTTATATTCAATTCGGCAGAGGGACCATTCATCTCTAAATCATTATCATTTATCATTTCTTGATAATTTCTACTCAAAATTTATACCTCTAATAATTAATTTTTAAGTGGTAAATGAACTTTAAATGAATTAAATCTGATTTGCAAATTTAACTTGACAATATTCACGTTTACACGTAACTATAAGGTAGAGATAATGTTATCGATCAATTTTATATTTAAATTTGATTTTTAAGTGAAAGCAGCGGTACCTACTTCGAAGAGATATTTATATGTATATGTATGTGTATGTAAGTCAGAGAATTGTCAAAATGTGACAGCTCCTGTCTGAGTTGATAGCAAAGCTTAGGATTAATTTAAAATGTAGAATATAGTTTTCCATAAGACTGGGGTCTATATGACTCGTTATAGTACTGTCGGAAGGAATTAGAATCCTCCACAGAGAACCAGAGAAAACACTGCCATAATTTCTTGTACGTAAGTTAAGCTCTTCAAGAGTTAAGTGTACTTGTTACTTCGTTAGTCCTGTAATTTTATGTACTATATGAGCAACGTGTATAAACCTCGTCGAGATGTAAGCCTTATTTATACCCATCGGACTTAGAATGTAAGTATAGTAAGACAATCAGAAGACATAAGGCATCGTTAAGACTGTATAACTGCGAAATAAAGATTTTTATACTTTTGTAAGTATTTCGCGAGTTAGCTCTTGTAGAAATACATACATACACGCACGGTACTGATTTTAAACAACAATTGGGAAACAAGATCTTAATTATCCGGGACCAAATATTACCTTTTTTTTTTACTTTTGAGGGAACTTTAAAGTTGTACTTCTTCCATCATCCTATACACGCAATAAATTGTAATATTAATTCAAATCTCGCGCGCAGTGTCATGGCAGTGTTCGCACATTCGCGTGAGGAAGGTCAAGAACTTGTGTACTTTAATGCACCGTACTGCCGTCTGCATTCGGAATATTGTTTAGGATAACAAGACGACTCCGGATATTGTAAAAAAAATGAGAGTTTTATCAAAATTACCGCTACAAGTTATTAAGAAGTTTTTCATTTCAAGCTCGACCACCGCACACAATACGACCGCGAAAAGAAAGATGGCGACCGAAGTGGAGAAATCGCAGACTGCTTCTCCCGGTGGAGATACAATTTTCGGAAAAATACTGCGCAAAGAAATCCCATGTACATTTATATACGAGGACGACCAGGTAGAGCACTTAATTAATTACGATTTTTTGCCAATCAACTATCATTGTTCTTCAAAATTAAGAACTTACATGCGCCGGCATATCTCCCTTTAATGTTACCTTCACATGTCGAGTTGGTGATAACAAGTTCGAGATAATATGCTTAAATCCATTAACTGTAAAAATTAGTAACTCCAGTTCGTTAAATGAGTGAATTTAGGTGAATTACTTTAACTGATGTACCTTATAGGTTAGGGTAGTAAAGGTTAGTTATCAAATAACTTGTCGATTAGTTTCCAAGGAGATGATTTAACTAATTGTAAGTGGTTACTTTTCTAAGTATTCGCATTATGCATTAGTTTATAGTGAACATATCTTACCTGTAAATGAATAGTTTCGTAGTAAAAGTTATTGCTAAATCAATATTTCTAAGAGATTAACCCCTTGTAGTAAAATGACGGGTCTAACTCGTCAATGGTTTTTCATGCCATATCGTACAATGATGAGCTACACTCGTCGTGTGACTAGAGTACTAAAGTATGACTAAAGTAAAGTAATTGTACTGGAAGGGGTTAAAGAGATCATTAGTAATAATCACGATTTCTGGCTCAGTGCGTGGCATTCAGTGATGTCAATCCTCAAGCTCCTGTGCACTTCTTGGTGATTCCTCGTAAACCCATCTCCCAACTTTCAAAGTCAGTGGATGACGACGAGCCATTGTTGGGACACTTGATGAATGTTGCTCGGAAAGTCGCAAAACAACAAGGTTTGGATGATGGTTTCCGTCTGGTCATCAATGACGGAAGACACGGTGCTCAATCGGTTTTCCATCTACATCTGCATGTTCTTGGTGGCCGACAGATGCAGTGGCCACCTGGTTAATACTTCCTTTTTATTAAGGTGAAAACTTCTTACTTGAACATTGTAATTTCCATTCTTATATAAATAAAAGGCAGCAGTTAAATCTTTTAAAGTTTATATTTCATTTAATTTATTTAAAAATGTTCATATTGTATAATGTGTATAATTTTAAAACTGTGAGATAGTTTAGTAAAGTTTATGATATAGTATTAATTCCTTTGGTATACCAAGTACTTGAAACTGATTCCATTTTCTTCTTGAGTATCTTTTGGCACTTCTGGATCACTGAAATTTAGAAATCGTTACAGGTTAGGAGTAGTTCATCGTAATGAAGATAGTTTCACGGGGACAATAATACTGATAATAAATAAATTATTTACCTTGTCAAGGCAAAATTATTTGGTATCTCTGGGAAAAAGGTATCACAGTCAAAATGCTTCAATACTTTTGTTAGATATAGTCGATGGAAATTAGGAGATTCCATCGCAGCCTGCAACAGTCATAATTAATATTATAGCTCCTAATATACCTTATAAATTATCTTATCAAAAAGAAATAAATAAATTATACCCTATACACAGAGCTGCCACCTATCACCCAAATGCTTTCCACTACGTCCTTCAAAGGTGCTTTCGAGATCTTACTTAAAGCATCTGAAATGCTTTTGCAAGGTATTGCCTCATCTTTCAAATGCCTTTAAAGCAATAATTGCAATGTTATACTATTATCGAATTAATAAGAATTATAGGCTTAATGAAACATACAAAGTCTGAGTACTCAAAACCATGTTGATTCGTTTCCGTAGCGGCTTATATTTTTTTGGAATACATTCCCAGGTTCGTCGTCCCATCAGCACTACATTTTTCTTATTTGGATCCTTGGTATTTGTCGTCATGCGGGTAAAAAATGCCATCTCACTCCTAAGAATCATGTACGATGTCAATGCAAACAGACTTTGAGCTCCAGTAATCATTTGTCAATTAAAAAATCATTTTTTCTTACTTGAGACGCCAAGGTAAATCTCCATTAATTCCTATTCCCATGTTTTCACTGGCCGCGGCAATTAAATTCAGTTTCAGCTGCATTCTGTTCTTGGTTACTGCCTAGTTTGTTTAATGGAGTACTTGTAGTAATAGCGTCAGTTATCTAAAACTCCTGATTATGAAACTTGCATTCCGCTGGAATGATAATGTAAGAAAAACCGGTTTTACTTGTGAATTTCGGCGGGAATGTAGAACTACGTTCTACTATAAAATACTAATAAAGTCGGGGAAAATGGAAAATATATCTCAATTACCATATGTTTTGCATTCTCCCTCAGTTTCATCGTATTTTAATAATTCACTGAATTTTATTCGAACTAGGAATCCGTGCTTTTAGTTATTGATTTGATTAAATCATAGAATTTTAATTCGTGGATTGTTCCACAGATGGCAGGCCATTCTCGATCGTGCATGCTTCTATGTTCTCTCTGGTTCTATTCTATACAGAAAAATACTGATAAAATGAAATAAATTAAGGAAAATTAATAAACAGAATCGTGGAAATTAGAATAAGAAACAGACCAGATTGGTCGTACTTACACATGTAATTCATTTTACACTTACATAAAATAAAATAGCTGCTCTAGGAACTCAAGGTTTTCCTCCTGATTGGATTCGTGCCGGGTAGATGGCAGCATGAACGAAGGATGTCCGGTAATACCAATATTTCAATATTTAAAATTTGAAATCATCGAACAGCCAGAAAATTAGATCGAACTAATGAATACGAAATCACTTAGAAAATGAGAGAAATATTTTATTTAGTAACTTTTAGAGAAAGAAGCGCGGTCTATTATGCGAAAGAATAAGTACGTTTCTGCGACTTTAATTTTTCAATCGGCAAAAAATTTCCCTCCAAGCGAAACTTGGAACTATTGGTACTACTGACAAGAAGTTGCATACAGAGATGAGTTGGGAGATTGCTCACGTGCAGGGTCGCGCGATCGCACCGTGTGCTGCCCTCTGATTTCGTACGTTAGCTTTCACCGTTTTTTGCCCCCAAGGGCGGCGCAACGAATTTCTGGTAGGGGCTCGCGCAATCGCGATGGCTGTGCCATCTACCAGTTGCCGTTGGCGACTCACGTATTCG
>NW_019394851.1:0-45203 GCF_000612105.2 Orussus abietinus | reverse complement strand
CCCGTAACAATCCAGAGGATTTCTGGAGTTTTACTTCGATTTCTTTATAATTATTGTACGAAAACGACAGGTGGAATATGCCATTTGGTACAACACACAATATAATTCGACCCAGTTGTCAATATAAAAACGAACGTCGGCAACGTAGGCATTTAGAAAAATCTTCTTTATCGACGTTGATCAAGTTCCTCGACGTGTTTCACTTCACCTTAACTAAAAGATGACTCGTCATCTTTTGACCATGACTAAAAGATGCCAATATCCGGTGTATAGGACATCGTTTCGTTTCCTTTTTGTTGACAATATGCTATTACCAAAAGATGATTTTTCAGAAAATTCATCATCCTTTAGACATATTTTAGTTGTAGTTGTGCGGTTTGGGATATATCTCGTACATTTCGTTGTGTATAACAATAATAATTTCTTTACGGTTCTGACTTACTCGATGTATCATTATCCATGGTGAGCAATCCTTGTAATATATCGATACTTTGACGAATGTACATTGCTTCCAATATTTTCATCTTAGCATTAAGTTTTGTTAAAACAAATGTAAGGGAGTCTTCGAATATTTTGTTGTATAAGGCACGTAAGACTTCCACTTCAGAACTTGGACGACCCTTAAACCAACCCTGTGGAATACATTTTATTAGTAAAGCGCAAAGGATCACCTCTTTTCTACCTTCCACTGATTACAACTACGTATTTTTGCGCCTGCAACGTAAGTTCCAATGTTACTGTTTGTAATTTCATGGATGAACTTTTCATCCATAATGTGATCAGCAATTGGAAATGTAATGAAAATACTAGTGATTAAGAAATATTAGGAATCCCTAACCAATTATGTTCTAGCTGCAATTGTATGTAGTGATAATCTTGTATAATTAAAACAAAATTAGTAAGACAGAATGTAAGAGACCGGGTGGTTAACACGTTCCGGACCACGCCATGTACCACTCGAGGTTAATGCGTATTATCGGTGGTACACGTGGCATGGAACGTGTTAACCACTTGCGCTACGATTTAACTTTCGGTTGCCGTGTGCGCTCTACAATATAACATGCGGTATAACATCCGTACAACATACCCTATCGATTCTGAAATATTTCCAAGATATCGATGACGCTACGCGATGTCGTGCAGTCTGGAACTGTAGCACGAATAATGAACGATCCAACTGTTAGCCGACGTGCCGGACACGTCGATTTTGTTTCTGCGACAAATGCCTATCGACGTGGTATACATGTCGCTGGCAGTTTTGGAACAAAAGCATCTCGACGTGCGTGGCACGTCTTTATAGAGCAAGTGGTTAAGGATGCTCATGTTACGTTTGGGTGGGTGGAAATAAGTATAAGAACTTTGAGACAAGATATTATTTATTTGTTCGCATCACCTTAAGGGCTTACAATTTGACTTAAAATAATTAGTCTCTTGGTACGTACACCCGGGCGCTATCGTCGTCCTTAGTAGTTGGAATAGTTAGGAATCCCCACAAAAACACTTATCTGTAAAATACTTCACCGAGTACAGGAATGCTGCAAACCTCTTATACAAAAAATGTGTATTTCATATAAAGTTTACATACAAAAAGCACTTAAATCATACTATAAAGCCAAGTACACAAATGACGACTACATATCTAGTAAGGGGAATTCCAGCCCTCCGGAAGGAAGAGTCCAGCCCTTCAGTGCAGTCAGTGCAAGAGGAGGGTGGCGATGCTGCAGGTACCGTCCTTCCCACCATCGATCGACCATTCAAGGGCGGTGGAAGACACCGAAGGGACAGCGTCATGAGAGAGACTTACAAGGAAACATTCCCAAGTGTCCGCCCCCGATCTGATTGATTTTCATATATGTTGAAGAACACAAAAATCTAAGAGACACGTGTTTTTTTTATATCTGCAATGGTCCACATTTAAGGGGTGAAACAACCCCCCAAAGTTTGGCGAAAATTCAGTTTTTATAATCATTTTCGTAGAAGCAGTGGAGGGATTTCGACGAAACTTGGTATGAACGTATTCCGTATAAGGACGGTGAAAACAATATTGTCCAGCAATGCTACACCCCCCAAGGGGGTGAACTACCCTTCAGGCGACATTTTTTTGTAATATCTAATAAACAAGCACGCCTACTTACGTTCCACTTACGCGATGTTCTTGCTCACAAAAAATGAAGAATCCGTGTTTTTTGCTTTTTACCAATAAACATTTACACATCGGTTGTAAACAATGAATGTAGGTGGTATACGGGTACATTCCGAGTAGCTTTATTGGGTTATATCGTGACCAGTTCATTGTACATAAATCTTGTGAACGTCCTAATTCCTCAAAATGTCGTTGGTTTTCATAATATGTAATTATTTACGAATATCGCTAACTCTACTATCGTAAAAACGGTAAAATCCAATTTTACCGTTTCACCAAGGAGATTGTATTACTAGTTGGAAACGGGTGATGACTGCGTCATCGGATCTGTTGCGAAACTATTTTAGTCTCTTAAACTTTTTTCAATTTTATTTATAAATAATTGCATGCTATGAAAACCAAGGACATTTTGAGGAATAAGCACGTTCACAAGATTTATGTACAATGAATTGGTCACGATATAATCCAATATAGCTAGTCGAAATATACCCGTATATCACCTACATTCATTGTTTACAACCGATGTGTATTTTTATTGGCAAAAAGCAAAAAACACGTATTTCTTCATTTTTTGTGAGTATTCACATCGCGTAAGTAGGACTTAAGTAGGAATGCTCGTTTAATAGATATTACAAAAAAATGTCGCTTGAAGGGTAGTTCACCTCCTTGGGGAGGTGTAGCATTGCTGAACAATATTGTATTTTCACCGTCCTTATACAGAATACGTTTATACCAAGTTTCGTCGAAATCCCTCCATTGCTTCTACGAAAATTGTTATAAAAATCGAATTTTCGCCAAACTTTGGGGGGTTGTTTCACCCCTTAAATGTGGACGACCATTGCAGATATAAAAAAACACGTGTCTCTTAGATTTTTGTGTTCTTCAACATATATGAAAATCAATAAGATCGGGGGCGGACACTTGGGAATGTTTCCTTGTTCGGGCAATGAGGGCGCCACGGCTTCCACCGCCTCCGGAGCTCCCAAAAAGAAAAAAATTCGGAGAGTTCACCGCCCAGGGGTAAAACCGGCAAGTTTGGTTAAGACGGAGAAGACAGCTGGTGCAAGTGGCAGCAGGCTAAAGTTCTTGGAACGAAGCCTAAAGCGCACCCTGCTCCATTGCAACCTGACGTACAGAAGGCAATTCTTCCAATATATGAAGATTTGTAAGAAGATGAGTCACTGTCGAGATGTTTAGGCGGTCACACGCAGAATGCAAATGAAAGTTTTAAGTCAACAGTTTGGCAGTTGGCTCCAAAACATTTGCATTCTGGACTGAAAATAATCGAAATAGCATCATTTTTAGCTGTCGGCTTATTCAACGAAGGAAATTCAGCATTTCTAATGGTCATGAATGAATTGTAGTTGGCCCGCGGAGCTTCAATTACGCACAACAGATGGATGAGCAGCGCGTGAACCGACAAAATAGACGCAGCACTTGGAAATTAAGCTCGAAAAGCAATAAAAGAAGAGATGCAAGCTCTAAATCATACTTATGAAGAGGAAGAAGGATTGTTGTATAGTACTGGAATCGCTAATTAGCCGGTAAGTACTTTACATAATTGGTTAACGAATTTCTAATTTTCGGTCATTTTTTTATTAAACGTGTTTTTCTCAAAATAACTTTGTGAAAGGCTTTAACATGTATTTCCATATGCAGACCCACATTATCGCTTGTGCTCGGAACTGCCCGATTACTGTGTAGTGAGCATAATCCCACTAGACAAGAACACGCGGTACTCGATCACGATTTTGAGACGACTGAAGCCATTACACAGTTCGCTACACTCAACTCGATATTACCCCAGCACGCCTAAAGAAGTTATATTTTAAAAAATATTAATTTTTGACAAGAAATAAAAAATCTCAAATTAACTTTTATAAAGAATCTTTAAATTAAATATATACCTCCAAAATATGATTCCATCTTAACACGGAAGCACTGACAAATACCATTCCCATTCGCGACACAGTTGCAGGTGAAGCGTTGTCAACGTTGTCAGGCTCGAATACAAGTTTAGTACTTGGTGACATTATAATGCGATCTCCATTCGCCAATGTCAACGTTTTGTTATCATCCAAAACCGAATTAAGATTTTCAATCCAAACTGCATCAACGGGGCCGTCTAAAACAAGCCACATGTGATCGCCTTTCTTCAATTGCGTCGACTTTCGCCATAAAGTTGAAAATATTCCGTCTGTCCAATCATTTGTTGCAACATCGAGCTTGCCAAACATTTGAGACGCCGTTATGGCCTGTAAAAAATCACATTCCTGTTTTTATTTATTGAAGTAAAACCGCGACAAATTCAAATTTTTCGCACGCGACAATGGAGGAATAATATGCGATTGTGGTTATGAATGCTGTACACCTTCCGCGTAAAATCGAAGTAAAGGGTCATGTAAGTATATCGTCGTGCGGGGTAACCCGACCGCCTCTCTCTTCTTTCGGTCAAGGGACGGTTACGGACAGACGAAATCCGCGAGAAACAGGAAGAAAGTAGAAGTGACGGTGTGGGACACGGGGAAACTTGGACCTTTCTCGAAATTTGGCCATTATCCTATGCGGCTGCTCGGCAAGGATTCGAGTTTCTTAACACTATGCCGTCCGCGCGTCTAATCTAGATTTTTTCGTGTCGTGCCGGTGCAACTGACTTACATAATTTCGTGGCACCAACGTGGAGCCACCGGCACTTACCCGATAGTTTTTGCATGGCACAAACGTGGAGCCACCGGACGTCATAGTGTTAATTTCAGGTTTTTATTTAATACAAATTTCTCGATAGGTTGAATTCCCTTTGGTGGTCCGGATTGTGTAATCCGGGACACGCGTATCCGTCTGACTTCTTTTGTAAGTTTCCTTCTATCGCGAAAAGTGTAGCGTTTTGTAAAGAGTGGTAAGAAAAATCTCAAGTTCGCGAACCGATGGGCGAAGAAGCCGCCAGGCGGCTAGAGGGCCGTCCGCGTTAAGGGCGCTCACCACTCCAGCGATTTTGCAGGGCCTCACGGAGACAACGATTCCGAACGTATTTCTAAACCGTTCGAGCTTAACGAGTGCTCATACTGAAGATGAAACGTTGACCTGCGTTTATATGGGAGCGATTTTCGATAAGTGGTCATTTACATATAAAAAAGTGCAACGACATAATTTCAATGCTCTTTTAACTAGGAAGGAGGTGCTTGATCGAAAATCGCTTCCATATAAACACACGTCAACATTTTATCTTTAAAACGAGCACTCGTCGTTGAGCTCGATCGGTTGAGAAATACGCTCAAAATCGTTGTTCCCGTGGAGCACCTTTTTCATGATTTTCGGTTCCTCGCTCGTTATTTGGGCTCTCCTTAGCAACCGTTGCCAAGTGTGGGCGGAGCGTCCAACTGGCGTGTGCGTGCGTCCGTGTCACAGACACACCTCGGCGTCTAGTCGGAGCCGTGTAGCCGTTATGTCATCCTATGCGGGCAAGGTCACACATATTTTCCGACCGTCGCTAAACACCACCTATTACGCGTTGCGTCTCCCTCATCCGAGCGAGAAACTACGTTTTGGTTACCTTCCACCGAATTCGAGGCTAATTCCATCTGGCGGTGGAAGTCATCGTCCCCACTTTGGTGGTGAACGCCGTTAAGGGCGCTCACCACTCCAGCGATTTTGCAGGGCCTCACGGAGACAACGATTCCGAACGTATTTCTAAACCGATCGAGCTTAATGAGTGCTCATACTGAAGATGAAATGTTGACCTGCGTTTATATGGGAGCGATTTTCGATAAGTGGTCATTTTCATATAAAAAAGTGCAACGACATAATTTNAGTTTATCGCTATTTTTGCCTGCGCTTCCGGCGAAGTCACTGTTTTCGGGTCCCTTTCCTTTTGAATTTGCGAGCGTCCCTTGTATCTCAGATCCAGTACCTTTTATTCCTTACTTTTATAGTCCCTGTTCCTTGCTTACAATTCCCTACAATTATTTAATTAGTCGTCGACGCGTCCGCGTCGTGCGCATTCCTTGTCCGAATTATTGTCGGGGTACTAGCCATCTGGCTCTTTATTAAATTGATTTTTGTGTACTTCTTTTGAATTCGATCAGTACCTCGGATAAATAAATCGCCATTGTTATTAACCCTTTAATTTAGAGTTTTCTTTTATTTTATTAATCCAGGCAAACCTTTCCTCTCATTTATCGAAAGGAAATCGGGTCCCTTCCGGACAAATTATCGTCACGAAGTTAAGGTGAAGTGAAACACCCTTCAAATCAGTCGATTCGAATACAACACTTTTTTTAAGGGTATTAGACCAAACTGTCCGAAACTTTGACGCATCACGCCTGATCATCTAAGAATTATCCTAACACATTCAAAATTTGGATTTTTGTAAAAAATTTTTTAACACAGCCCAGACCAGACCAGGATGGAGTCGAGCTCTGATACTTCGATCAATACACAATTATCAAAGGCTCTGATATGAGAATCGAAAGGGTCAGGACAATTTTACGACAATTTAGAACACTTTGGTAATCGATAAACTCGCATTTGAACAGGATAAGGGCCAAAAAAGTGTTGAATGCGCTTCTATGCTAACACGATGGTAATCCGGGGTCTCGGAGTGACAATTTAATTGACCTGGAAATCACAGATGGCGCAGGGTGTCCCTCCGCAGTCAATTAGGGCCCCAGAAGGCATGAATTCAGAGGATTTCTGGAGTTTTACTTCGATTTCTTGATATTTATTATACGAAAACGACAGGTGTAGTATGCCGCTTAGTACAATATTCAATGTAATTCGACACAACTGTCAATATAAAAACGAACGTCGGCAACGTAGGCATTTAGAAAAATCTTCTTTATCAACATTGATCAAGTTCCTCGACGTGTTTCACTTCACCTTAAGCGTCCTCTCCGAGGACGGGCCTCGGAGAAGCCGGGGATAACCCTTCGCCCTCGCCTTAGGCTTCACTCTTGCTGGGAGAGTCAAGGCCGTCAGGAAAAGGAGGCCAAAGGGACTTCGAGATTTGGCGTCCTGGGACGCCTGGTGCACAACCGGCCAACTTATTCGTGCTCAGAGGTGGGTGCGAGCCAGGGCGGTGGTAAAGGACTTTAGGACATAGGGCCCTTTCGTGAACCTAGATTTCCCACGGGCAGGATATACGTTGCAGTAGATGGCAACAATCAGTCGAATAAATTTAAAAAAATTCCTGATTTTTGCTTGATTTTTTGAGTTGGTTGGAAATTCATTTCTTTATCCGTAGCAATGAAGAAAGTATATTTCTATTTCCCCACTCCTGAAATCTCGATCCTTACTGTATATAATTCCGTGGCGTCTCGCTCAAACTCAACGCGCAAGGCGCGTTTCTCGCATCACTCAATACTACGAGTTTCTTTATTATTTTCTTATCTGTGTAATTAATGAAAAAGAAGAAAGAACCCTACGTTAAAATGGCATCAAATATAATTATGTGAACGACCGAAAATAATTAATAATTGGCATTGATGTAAACTAACCTTTGGATTCATTCTGACTTCCTTATGTGGTAGTCCCATTTCGGTCATAGCTCGCATAAGTGCCCACATACAACGTGTTTTACCAGATCCAGTTGGACCGAGTACCATTAAACCGTGACGAACAAGATAAGTTTCATACAGCTTTAAGTAAATAGAATAAACACTTCATACACTTTTAACAGACGGAAGAAAAATGTACAAATATGTTTTTTTTTTCAAAGTATATAATCTCTGATAAATAATCGAACTAAATGTTGCTGAAGATACTATAAGCGTCATGTATTTCTCCCTAATGTTCACTTTTCTAATGCAACAAACTGTGTACATGAAAGTTATTAGTATTAGTGCTAGTGATGTGGTGGATTTTGTCGCGAATACATAGAGAAGATATTAAATTTATGTGCTACATTTGGATAGTAGCTTTTCACCGAAATAAAAATGTCGTGCATTCTCGGCCATATTTTTTAGATGTAGCACTGTACAAATTTTTTCCATTTTCAGATTTTAAAATTTTCATGAAGCGTGACTGCTACTAATGTTTAATAGCAACAATAGTTGTTTGACAAAAGTTTTTCGGAATTAAAACCTTAGATGATGTTCCATTACATTCCATATAGTTTTAGCCGCGGATCGCGATTTAGGGCAAGCTGAGGATAGGTCCTAAAGAAATATCGATAACGACCTCTATTGGGCTGCTGAGACCCGATTAGCCGTGTAACGATATCTTAAGGCTATTTGTACAGGACAGGAAACCAAGGGTGAATGGTTTCGAACCCCAAATACGCGAAATCGGATTATCGTCTTAGGACACCAAAAAATGTTCTGTTCCCATAATTGTCACGAACGTCATGGAACCATTGCAAGGGAAAACGTTTAAAAACCTCAGTTTCCTGTGCTGTACCTGCTAGTTCAACTCAAGCTCAGCCAGAGTCTACGTCTGTTCGGTTTTTGTCAGTCGATTCAGTTTCGAATGCAAGTGCAGTTTTCAGCCAGGTCTGTTCTAAATCAACTCAATTGCACGTAGTACCCAGAGGCAAGGACCCATCGACAACCCAAGCCGAATTTTTAAAGCCGCTACCTTTTTCACAATAAGGTATTGAACATTTAAAAGCTCACCCGACATTTTCTTTTCTCCTTTCTTTTTCTTCTATTGGATTCACTTCTTATTTTTTGAAACGAATCAATTTAGCTTTCGATTTAAAACTAAATTCTATTGATTACTTAAGTCTTTCTTTCTCACCCGAACGAAAGAATTTGAATTTTATAAGACTGAAATACCTGGAGTATCCAACCCGCTTCCTTGGTGAAAACCGACCGCCCCTCGCGGAAGAGCATCTGAATCTGTAGAAAACCTTAGGGTTGAACTGGCTCAATGGTGAGAACCAACCTTCTCCTGAAGAGATACAAGAGGGTAACGAACAAACCCTTAGTAACCCTGTGGTGCCGTAAAGGGCCGCGTTGTCACGTGCTGCAAGGCACGAACGCCGCTTTGACTTTTTGTTTTTTGCTTTTCTCTTTTTTCCTACTTTTATTTCGTATGCGTATGAACTAAGTATTTTCCCTATGCATTTTTCTCGCGTACCGCTATCGTACAATTCCCACCGCGCGCTATCGCTGTACCCGACTTAGCGTCTTTTCGGAGACACTGTCATCCTATCCCAAGTAGGGTAACATGGCTCAAGATTTCGAGTGACAGCGTGGAAATGCTAAAATGTCGTTTAAGCGTTTCCCACCATGACCACCTCCACGGAGGTAAAAACTGAAAAGGGCCGCCCTACCATCTCGCGAATTAGGAGAAGAAGCACAGGAGCATCTAGTGGAGAAGTAATTCGCAAAAGATCTTCCAACCTATCGTATTAGAACAATTCTATCTCCGCGAGCTGGATTCGCAAAGAACCTTTCCGACTCGTAAAATCGAACCGCAAGATTCTATATCTGGGAGCGTGATTAACCTTCTTAATAGAATTAAATACGGCAATCTAAAGCAAAGATTTAAGAAGTAAAGCTAAGTGTTTTGAACCACCTCAAATCGGGAACTCTTAAACTAAAATTTATCACCAAATATGAACGATTGTGAACTCGGCAGGTGTTAGATGTACTTTAGTGCTTAGCCGACACCCCCGCGTGATTTTCGTGCTCGCCGTCTGAAGTGACGTCGAATCAAACATTTCGCTGGGTCGTGACAGCGTGGAAGATCTCACGATTGAACCAGACCTGGGTGAAAACCAACAATTACAACAGGAACTGGGAAAGGGGAATGTAGAACTAATTCCGTTTCGACCTGATCATTTCTCTCTCTTCTTTAAATTCCTGTCTATCATTCGTACTCCCGACTAATCACCCAACCCAATACCGAGACGACCTGTCTACGGAGAACTTTTGGCCAGACAACCCACCAACTCCCTTTCTCTCCCTTGCGTACAGTGTTACCCGTCCAGACATAACAGATTACTTACGGTAATAGTTATTCTCATCATTCAATCACAAATCTTAGCTCGTCCAATATCGATTTCGGAAGAATATTATTTGAATAAAAAAAATGTACACCAAACGGCCATAGGCTTTGTTTGTTACATTATTAATCCGATTATTTATCAGACACGTAATTTTATGAATAAATTACGTTTGCACGCACAGAGAGGTAGATAGAATTTAAGAAAGGAAATGAAATCACTTGAACTGTCTTTAGGTTCCACTCATAATGATTCATAACACCCAGTGCTTCGGCAGCATTTGCAATTCCCTTCTGTAATTCTCGGTACGTTTGCGTCGTGAGTTTAATTCCGGGGAACATATCATCGATAAGAGAGAAGAACAATGGCTCGTCTTCGTCAACTAATTTCGACAGATTCATGTCTCTGAAATATAATTATTTACTTACGTATTCGAAAAAGAATATAAAAGAGCTGGTGAAATTATTCATTATAAACATTGTAATGTGCTGGGTCGGTAGCCCTCCACATAAATGGGAGATCGTGTTCTTTTGGAGGATGGAGTGACTGCGTGCCCGCGGCATAAATTGGGTGTAATGGAACTCGTAGTCACGATTTATACAGCGCTATCCTTGTTGAAAAAGAAGCCGAAAAGTCCTGTACAACTTTTTCCTACAGTGCATACATTTCCTGTAATAACTAAGTGAGACACAGCCAATCAATCGCGTTCTCTCCGCTACCCATGTAGAAATTTACCACCGGTGGAATATTGACCCAACAGTGAAAATGGTTGGCCCAATCTTGGCTGCCAATCGTAACCCATTGTGGAAATGATAACATCAGCGGAACCTCGACCGAACTACTTTGCCTTCATTGGGTCAGTGTTTCCTAGCGGAGGAAATACAACAGACATGATGTTCGTCCAATGCCTGGACCAAGATCGGCAGCCACTTTTGGACCAATGTTGGGCCTCTGTGGAAATGATAACATCAGCGGAGCCTCGGCTAATCTAATTTGCCTTTATTGTACCAATATTTCTTAAAGGTAAGAATACCCTAAGCAGAGTGATAATCCGAGGCAAGGGCCAATGTTGAACCAATGCTGAGCCGGGATTGGGACAATATTGGTTATTTATGTATAAAATAATTAATTTTGTGAGAACGATCGTTATATATTTGTGTGATTATTTTCACATATTGCAACGTTTACGAAATGGCCCTCTGGCGACAATGGATGCCGGTCACTCCCGAAAGCCCCAACAAATTTAAGGATACATTACTTTCTTTCTTATTTTCCTTAATTTTCCTTAATTTTCAAGAATACCTTATTTTCTCTACATTTTGTACGTTTTTTTCCTTTTATCTATCGACAACGACTGCTATAGGCATGTGCCGATTTGAAGCATTTGAATAACCCTATTATTGTACTGTTGTAGAGTTACTTAAAAAAATAAGGCATTTAGTTAATTGTATAAGGGAAACGAAAAAATTGAGTTACCTCAAGACTCTCATAAGAGTTGTTTCTTCTGAATCGTCAGGATGAGCTCGTTTCTGAGCACCAAGAGTTCGAAGGCAGGACAATATATTTCTCAATCCAAAGTCATAGTGAACTTGTTTGCTCAGTTGTTCTTCACACAATTTGTACAAAGTAAAAAACTTTCGAGACAATATAACATTTTCCTTAAAACCGCATGCTGCCAGTTTCACCCGCATAATAATCTAAATAAATAATTGGCTAATAAAATATGTTATCATTGACTAAATTTTAGAAGCAGCGGATCAAGTCCCACTAATACTTTCTGTACAAATATATGTAAATAATGTAATTGATGTGAATACTTGATGGGTTGAATTAAGCAATAGTAACTCCCCAGAAAGCATTAAAACCTATAGTACATTGTGTACTAAGGAAGCAAAGTGGGTCTTTTTATACCTAGCGTGACCCTGCAATACGAATCGTAGACCCACGAGCGCACGTGCTAGAGGCGAATGCACGCCCGTGAGCCAAAGACAAGTATCGCATACACGCGGAATGTAAAAGACCCTTGCCTCCATGACACACACGATACTTTACGTAACAATAACATGGGTTATGCGTTTTTCTTTGCGCAGGCGTGGAGTACCAATATGGACACTTTTTCATTATTGGACGTTTTGAGACTCTTTTCTGTACTGTACCCACTCCCTTCCATTTGTTAAATCGTCCGTCGCAGAAAGGCCAATTTTAATTTTTGCGACTGTCTTCGGTCCCGAAGACCATCCAAACCATGCTGGCGTTGCATAACATATATTTATATAATCTATTTACATAAAATCTATTTATTTGATTCATACTGTCACTTTGAATTCATATCACAATTAATCCTTTGCACTACAGGCCTTTTTCGGCCGGACGAACCAGCAACCTGAGACGATTTTCCGCATACTTAGTGAATTTCATCCAGCTAACTTAAAATGATTTCATATACAAATTAACGTATAAAACTGTTATATTTTACTATTTTATGTATACTTATATGTGAAAGATGAAAATTTGTTAAATATTAAGGACTATTGTTGCTTTGTATGGTATTTTATAAAACAATTGTCAAGTTGCATCCTCGGCTTGTCGGGGCAATTATTGCAGTAATATGTTGTTTGATGCCTTTTGCCGGGCTTATTTCGTTGAGAGCAAACCTTGCAATCCTTCTTAACTCCTGCTAGAATGACATGTAGCTTTCAATTCAATCGAATTTCGTCGAAACTAGTGGTCGAAGTAAAAATTCGATCACAAGTCTAGCGGAAATCTTCTCTCAATTGGTCAACCAAATTTTTTTCCATCCTACTGATGACTAAGCGGCTGCTCGTTTCTCTGCTGTTTTATTGATTTGTAAACAATATAAAAATTAACTGAACAAATCTGTAAACCTCGAGAAAATAGCGAAAGCCACCATTTCAAGGACTTCTTTAGAAAACAGGATGTCGAGGCATGTTGGTCCGTTCGATTAACGCTGCCCATTTATTTTATATAGTTTATGATAATATAGTGTCTTTACAGTAACTTCAACTCCACCTCGTAAAATCCTTTTTACGAGAGTTATTCCCACATTATTCCAAGTGGTTAAAGATGTGACGATCCTTTCGTCTTTCCATGCTAGAACTAAAGTATTAATTTTGTGGAATTCTTGTGGAATTTTGTTTTTATTTTAATTAGACGTGGCAACTCCTTCCTATTTGTTAGGTTCGTCCCAGTTAAATGACAGGGGGGATCATTCTATACTTCGTCAAATTGTACATACTGTAACGCGATTTTTCCTCCATCTGAAAACCTCGCGCACCTTCGTCGGTCCGCGCTCTCGCCTCCCTTCCCGTTCTCCGACTATCCAATGGGCGCCAGTTGATTTTTGGGTCCCCGGAACCGACAAACCGGTCTAATCAGAATCATAATTCATAATCGCAAAACTTTCCACCTAAATTATATCACGAAACGGAGAGAAGGGCGGCGAGAGAGCACTCGGACGGCATGTCCCGTGTCGCTCAGGAGGCAAGTTGTGGAGAGTTAGGGTCGGGGTCGTAACTGACCTCAGGGAGTAGGTGACAAAAGCTACACTTTAGCGAAAAATGAAGAAAAGTTGTATATTCTCATATATTCCCAGAGACTCTAGTACATCATATTTACGCGCTCGTACATCGCGGCCAGAAAAGAGGTCCTTCGGTGATCGTACTCAGGTTTCCATAGGACGCGCAGACGTTCGCAATACTATGAGCCTCGACCAATAGACGCGAGATTGGGATCCCCGGGACTCTGATATCGCAAACGGAACGGAACGGTAGCGTATGGAACTCCATACTCACCCTGGAGTTCCCTGGAACAGACATGAACGGAACCCTAATGCCTCACTGGAGCAATCGACCGGCACCTCGCCCTCGGTCCTCTTCTTCACACCTCCACTCGCGGCACTCACTCGGGTCAGACGCTCTTTTCCTCCACAATCCTACGCAACCCGAAAATCCGGACATATTGCTCCCCCTCAGCGTTCCCGGCGAGTCATGGGAGGGGAACGTTCGGTACCTTGGAGGTCGCGGGGGTTGTCACCGGGTCCCCGGAGAGTGGTAGGGGAATTCGCGGGCCGATGAGGAATCCGCCGGCGGGCCTCCCCCTGGGACCGACCTTGGTGGTGGAGGACGACCTATCCAAATAAATGCCACGGCTTCCTCGGCAGTGGCTGTGGCCTGTCCACCGCGTGAGGCCTGCCACCTGTATGTCTTAGCGCCTCCTGGCCTCACCAAGTCGATCCTCTCCGAATCGGGGCGCTGGGATCACCAGACCGCTGGCCCTTGCCGGAGAACCTCCTCGGTCGGAGCGCTCCACCCGGTTGGGAGACTCTTATTTGGTCCACGTACCGCTTTCCGGGTGGGCGTCCTCCCGGTGACCTCGCAGAATTTCCCCCGTGGGACGAGGGGTCCCACTCCCCGGATGTTTTAGGGAGTCAGGGCCCCTGCCTCGACCTCCTCACGTCCCTCCCCTCGCTCGATCCCGCGGGTGCCGAGGGGTCCTGGAGCGGAACGGCACCTATACTAGTCTCCTCACACCATCCTTAGAGTTTCCCGGAGATCCCGTATCGTCTATTGCGGTCGTGGTCTTGGGACGGACGAAAATCCGTCACAATACATATATATATGGTCTGTCTAACAGAATCGGTTAGATTCAAATCGGCATAATTTTGCACTTTCATGTCGAAAAAAGGGGTGAAAAATAGCTATTTTGTTTTATAAAATTTTCAGGATGTAATCCTTTGGGGTAAAATGTATCTATCCTATAATATCGTCTACACATTGCGAATAATATGACATTTATGTCGTTACAAAATTCCCAATAGTTCTTGACATATTAAAAAAAACGGTTTTGGGGGAGAACCTTAAGGGTCCATTTCACCCCTTAAATCGCGGAGTTAGCACGTATAAAAAAAAATACGTCTGTAATGTTTTTTCATGTACTATAACATATCTCAGAATGAAGAAAATCAGCGAGGTACACCACGGGTACTTTCCTTGTGAGAGTCACCTCTCGAGTGCAAAGGGTTAACGTAACGAATCATCTCCTAAAATGTTTTGGAAGGGGAAATGATAAACGTATGAAGTGAAATAAAAAAGTAATTATCAAATACGGATTTGTAACTGAAAATTACATTACAACGATTGGAGAAATCACATATCTAAAGAAATAACATAACGTAATGAATGATCATGAGAATATACAGCTAAATTTTTCAAATTTCGTAATCAGTTTTTACGTACTTGTCGGTCAGGTACCATCATTGCTACACTTCTAAATTGGATTTTCAAATTTTCTGGTAGCTCTTGACGTCCAGCATATCCCGGATTCATTGTTATGAATATTCCGACTCCGTAATTAAGTGAATAAGTCTCGCCATCACTAAAAATTGTATTTAAAAAATTTGTAATATAAATGGACCAGCGTTGATAACACATACAAATGGCCTTTTCAATAGTAGCCAATAATTTTATTGTCCTTACATTGCAATTGGTTTCCACATTAGTAAATGTTCAAAAAAGTATTGCTTAAACCGATGAAAAAATTATAATTACACATTAATTGTTAAAAGTTATCGGATTATTTCTCTGACCCTTCCTGGGAAGTGTAATACAAAAATTAAAATCCACATTCGTCGATAAGAAAAATTTGCTAGGGTTGTCCTCGGACATTTATTGCTCGTAGTGCAGTCGGTTTTGAAAGCGAACTTGCACGAGAAGTTAAACTGTCCGGCAAGCTCTTGTATACGGTATATATCTGAATTACGTACAATATACGTATATTAGACGTTTATTTAGCCCTATTTTACATATCTTATAGATATCTATAAGATATCTACTGATGGTATGCAGTTTTGATCCGTGTCCATGCACCAAAAAACTGCATCCTTCGAGGGTTCGAGCCTCACGACTCCTTAGACCGAAATTAATTATAATTCTAAGATATAAAAGAAAAAGAGACTGGCGAGAGAGCGAGGAGAGCGTTTCACGAGCGATCAGCTGAGCGCGTCAATATTCCGGTTTTCGGGCCCTAACCAAATATTGGTTTTACGTCGGCGTGGCAGGCTCGGCTCGGCCGCCGACTCGGGGCTCGAGGGGCGTGACGTTCTCTTTTACTCCTACAGGTCGCAAAGCCCTCGAACTTCCATTACCACTCCCAAAACTCCGGTCTCGGGCCTTCCATCCCCTGCTGTAAACAAAAATCTAAGAGACACGTGTTTTTTATATCTGCAATGGTCCACATTTAAGGGGTGAAACAACCCCCCAAAGTTTGGCGAACATTCAGTTTTTATAATAATTTTCGTAGAAGCAGTGGAGGGATTTCGACGAAACTTGGCATAAACGTATTCCGTATAAGGACGGTGAAAACACAATATTGTTCAGCAATGCTACACCCCCTCCCCCCAAGGAGGTGAACTACCCTTCAAGCGACATTTCTTTGTAATATCTATTAAACAGCATTCCTACTTAAGTCCCACTTACGTGATGTGATTGCTCACAAAAAATGAAGAAATACGTGTTTTTTGCTTTTTGCCAATAAACATTTACACATCGGTTGTAAACAATGAATGTAGGTGGTATACGGGTATATTTCGACTAGCTATATTGGATTATATCGTAACCAATTCATTGTACATAAATCTTGTGAACGTGCTTATTCCTCAAAATGTCCTTGATTTTCATAGCATGCAATTATTTATAAATAAATTTGAAAAAAAGTTTAAGAGGCTAAAATAGTTTCGCAACAGATCCGATGACGCAGTCATCACCCGTTTCCAACTAGTAATACAATCTCCTTGGTGAAACGGTAAAATTGGAGTTTTACCGTTTTTACGATAAAGAGTTAGCGATATTCGTAAATAATTGCATATTATGAAAACCAACGACATTTTGAGGAATTAGCACGTTCACAAGATTTATATACAATGAATTGGTCACGATATAACCCAATAAAGCTATTTGGAATATACCCATATACCACCTACATTCATTGTTCACAACCTATGTGTAAATGTTTATTGGTAAAAAGCAAAAAACACGGATTCTTCATTTTTTGTGAGCAATCACATCGCGTAAGTGGAACTTAAGTAGGAGTGCTTGTTTAATAGATATTACAAAAAAATGTCGCCTGAAGGGTAGTTCACCCCCTTAGGGGGGTGTAGCATTGCTGGACAATATTGTGTTTTCACCGTCCTTATACGGAATACGTTTATACCAAGTTTCGTCGAAATCCCTCCATTGCTTCTACGAAAAATATTAAAAAAACCGAATTTTCCCCAAACTTTGGGGGGTTGTTTCACCCCTTAAATGTGAACCATTGCAGATATAAAAAAACACGTGTCACACCTTAGATTTTTGTGTTCTTCGACATATATGGAAATTAAGATCGGGGGCGGACACTTGGGAATGTTTCCTTGTGAGTGCTCTCTCGCGATGCGTCGCAGTGTATATAAGTGACTGCTAAATAACTTAGTTTTTTTAAATATTAGTGTCAATTTATTACCTGAATAGGAAAGACGACTTCTTTTCTTTTCGAGCATTCAACACCATAGCAATTTGTTGAGCGGCGACAGACAGTACAGGAAGCTCTATTCTGTTAAATTCGTCAAAGCATCCCCAACAACCAGCTTGGGCTAAACCCTGAAAGAATGATGCATTTATCCCCACGCAAACAAAATTTTTAATAAATGTATGTACATAGAATGTTTTCATATCTATGAAATGTTTAAATATATCAGAAGTTAAAAATACATATATAATATATGTTCGCGGAATATCCAAAGTAGTATATTGAATTTAAATTGTGACGATGCACCCTGTGGGCGATCCTCCCTGGTGCAATATTTCTGTATATAATTTTGCTGAAATAATATAATTCATATTTGGCTAATACAGCAGAGGAATTGCATTTTAACTTCGAAGGGTCTTCAATTTCATTTTATTTTTATATTTTTATATTATTTTATTTTATTCAACAGACCTTAGTCCTATTTGTGCAGCCCCTACAGCCTCAGAAGCATTCGGATTGTTAGTAGGTAATGAAAAGTTGATATTTATAATACAATACCTTGAAAATTCTGCCCAACCCTCGAAAATCCATCTGGTCGGAACAATTGAAAACAACAACATATTTTCCAAGTGCTTTTCCCATATCTTTTGTCGTTTCTGTTTTGCCAGTGCCTGCCGGTCCTGCAGGAGCACCTCCAAAATTCATACCTAAATGGTTAACAAAGCAGATAATAAAATTAAAAAAAACATGAAATTAATAAGGCACATTATGTACACTGTTAGTAACTGTTAAGGTGAAGTGAAACACGTCGAGGAACTTGATCGACGTCGATAAAGAAGATTTTTTTATATGCTTACGTTGCCGACGTTCTCTTTTATATCGACAGCTGGATCGAATTATATTGGGTATTGTACCAAATGGCATACTCCACCTGTCGTTTTCGTACAATAATCATAAAGAAATCGAAGTAAAACTTAAAAATCTTCTGGATTCAAGCTTCCTGGGGCCCCAATTGACTGCAGAGGGACCCCCTGCGCCATCTGTGATTTCCAGGTCAATTAAATTTTCACTCCGAGACCCCGTATTACCATCGTTTTAGCATAGAGGCGCATACAACACTTTTTTTGCCCTTATCCCGTTAAAATGCAAGTTTATCGATTACCAGGGTGTTCTAAATTGTCCTGACCCTTTCGATTCTCATATCGGAGCCTTCGATAATTGTATATTCATCGAAATATGAGAGCTCGATGGCATTTTGGTTCTGGTCTGGGCTGAGTTAAAAAATTTTGTCAAAAAATCCAAATTTTGAATGTGTCAGGACAATTCTTAGATGATCAGGAGTGATGTGTCAAAGTTTTGGACAGTTTGGTCTAATACCCTTAAAAAAAAGTGTTGTATTCGAATCGATTGATTTGAAGGGTGTTTCACTTCACCTTAATCGGCGTGTTACTTAACACTTACTTATAATGGGGGGGAACTACATTATTGAACCAAAATTAAAAGCAATTAGCAGACATACCTATTGCTTGGGCGAGGGTAATGTAACATCTGTCGGTAAGCGGAGTAATCGCTAAGCGATCAGTACAACCAAGAAATTCATTTTGGTAAATAAATTCGATATCCGTAATTCTTATTGCTACATCTTCATTTTCTTTGTCGTAGTAAAATCTGGCCTGTTTAAGCCACTCGAAGTCTACAATATTCCTTATTTTTAGGCGAAACAATTCATCAAAAATATCTCTGTAAAATAAGAGTAGAAAAATTGACGAGACGTACAAAAAAATCACGACTGACGGAACCCCCGTACCATGACATATATTACTGAAGTTTCAATATGGATTTATATGTTTTTTTTTCAATATTATCAGAATATAAAAACAAATAATAAAGAAAGCAATTAGAGAAAAATGACTCTTTAATGATCTATTCAATGTATTGTAAGGTAATTGTCAGCGAATTGAGCCTTTTGAGGAAGTCCTCTTGCAAACACCTAAATACAGATTTTATGATAATCATTTACAACAAACCTTTGATGTACGTGTATTGTGATTAAAGCTTCGAATTTTGCTCTAGAGTATTTTGTAAGATCTTTAACTGTTACTTCAATCAGGCTATTTAACAAATCCAAGAACCATTGGTTGGTTTTCTTCATTATAGTTTTATCTCGCTTTGCACCAACAATAGCTGTTTCAGAATCACGAGTCCATAGCACTTGAACAGCTAATAGACCGACCTGTTAAATCATATTTTGGCATTACGAAAAAATTATATAAATCTAAAACATTTATAAAAACATGAAATAGTCGGTGGACTAGGATTGATTTTTGATGTGATCAAGAGACGCGGTAACGTCTCAGACAAGTTTGTTGCCCTAGATTGTACGTGGGTTGGCTGCATAGAGGCGTCGACTAAGCACCTACCGTCCTTTACCCTAAACATAGCTCTAACGAACCCTTAACACTTTCGTTACCTTGGACGAGATATCTCGCGACCCAATACTGGCCGATNATCGCCCCAAAGATGTTCCAATCTTCAAATAGCTGTACTCCAACCCCACACCTCGGCCATCTCGTTGGCCAATTTTAATCGATATTCGATAAATAATCGTCTGAGCTAAAAGTGGAGATGGAACTTTCAGTTCAAAATTCCATCCACTTTCACCCCCTGAAAGATTGTCTATTATAGGACACCCTGTATATTTAAAAATCATTAATAATATTAGTTGATAACTTTAAAAGTAACGATAAGAACGCCACCCACTTATTATCAGCTTTAATAATGTATATCGACTGCTGTATTACCTGCAAAACGGAATTATCTATTAATGTTATAAGTTTCGTTTCAGGCAATAGCAATTGCTGCATTCCATATGAAATAACAGCGCCCACTGATATCTGATGCATTTCTAATAACGAATTTAACCAATTCTCGACACCTCCTGTACATATTACGTCCTTTTCAAAATCAACTTTTTCATTCTCACGAGAATACATCGCTTTGATCTTATCGTATTCGGTTTCCGAAAACTCCAACTGAAAATATAAAAAGTATGTTGTTATGAACGATATATCAGTGTAAATACAATATTGCTTAATAATAACATCTCATAAAATTATGCAAGGAAGTCCCAAAGCGCTCAAACAATACTTGTATATAATTACTGTGTAAACATTATATTTACAGTACCTTTCCCACGTTGTCGAAAAATCCATCCAAATATTTTTGTATCGTATGAGAATCAGCCGCTTGTCCAAGAATTTCGAGTAAACTTGGATCCGATATAAAGCAGAATCTTGGAAAAATAACTCGCTTTGTTTCCAAATAACTGAAAATGAATTTTAAACAGCTAAATTAATTTAAAAACGCGTCAGTAAATTATATTGGGTTGTTCGGAAAGTAATTTCGTGTTTTTTTTAATGAAAACGAAAGACGATTTTTTTATAGCGAATAAATATTTTATTGAATTATATATTGTCCATTCTGGTCCAATACCTTTTGCCATCTTTCTGGCAAGAGCATGATTCCACGCTCATAAAATGTTTGGTTTTTGCTGTCAAAAAACTGATCCAGGAGATTTTTGACCTCCTCATTTGAAGTAAAGGTTTTACCGTCTAAAAAATTTTGTAGAAACCGGAACAAGTAATAATCAGAAGGTGCCAGATCTGGAGAATATTGTGGGTGTGGCAGGATATCCCATCCAAGCTGTAGAAGCTTTTGGCGAGTTAAGAAACTTGTATGAGGTCTCGCATTATCTTGGTGAAACACTACACCTTTTCTATTGATCAGTGCTGGTCTCTTCCGTTTAAGTGAATCATTCAATTTGTCCAGCTGGGGACAGTACACTTCAGAATTGATCGTTGTGTTGTTCGATAGAATCTCAAAAAAAAACGATTCCTATGAAATCCCATCAAACATATACCATCACGTTTTTTTGATGAATTTCGGCTTTCGAAGTTCTTTGAGCCGGTTCATCTTTTTTACTTCATGATCTCTTGCGTGTAACATTATTGTAAACAACCCCTTACTCGTCCCCAGGGATGATGCGCTTAAAAAATGGATCATTTTCTTGACGTTTGAGAAGCAAATCACAGACGTCAATGCGATGACACAAATTTCTTTCCGCAAGAACACGACGAATCCATATGTCGAACTTTGAGATTAAACCTAGGCGTTTCAAATGATCATGAACGGTCGAATTCGATAAATATAATCTCATCGATTAACTATAATCTCAATCAATTAATGCCTTTATCGTGTTTTCATTAGCTTTAAGTGGCCTTCCAGAACGTGGTTCATCTTCAATATCAAAATTGCCTGATCGAAATTTTGCAAAACCAGTTTTGACCCTGGCGTTCTGTCAATACATCTTCTCCATACACGTCGGATAATTTTTTTCTTGTTTGAACAGCATTTTTACCTTTTCGATAGTAAAAAAGTCAAATATGCCGAAAATGCCGCTTTTCACTTTCCATATTTGAAAGGGTACCAACCAAAAACTACTGCGTAGAATCAATCAAACTTTTTCACAAGCAAGCCTTGCTAGATCAGCTGTCAAAACATATAATGATTATGCGGCTTAAGTGTGAAGTTGGCCGTGAAAAAAGAAAATGAAGTCCTCTGTTGGGAAACAACGAAATTACTTTCCGAACAACCCAATAGAAGGGAGTGTAATCAGATATTCAGTAAAAATAAAATTTACAAATATATAATCAGCTCACCCACTCAATGATTTCTGGCAAGATTCTAATTGTTCTAGTAAGTGTGGTAGAAACTGACTCATAGTTTCGTCTCCCGTACACGTTTCTACCGCATTCAACTTTTCATGAGCTCTGTACATTAACTTCACCCACGACTTGTCGATGATCTGAAATAATTAAATATTAGGTTATTCGGTAATATTGGAAGGATAAATTATTATTAATTCATAGAATTAAAAACAATGAAAGAAAAATGAAATACGATTTATTTCAATTTGTTCAGCGATTCGCGAACATAAGGAAGAAGACCGGTGCCGGTTGCGAAACGTGAACAGACCCTGTGGATTCATTTTAATAATAGCAGATTTAGATAATAACGAGTACCAATAACAAAACACATTAGCCGTAGCAATTCAAATCAATTCTTTCGTTGGAAGGCACCACCGTTGCATTCCAACGAATATGTAATCGAGATCTAATAAGCAATGCTAATAAAATATTCTTCTAGTCATCTAAAGTGCGTCAACTTTCAATTTATTTCATTTCTTTTTATGTATTTATCAAGTTAAGTAAAGAAGAAGAAAGTAAGAGCAAAGCGTCGGGAAAAGGAGTGTAGAAAGTGAACAAGCAAACACTGTTATGTTGCAGACATTATGAAAAAATTCATATGCTTAATTTCCTGCACAAACCATATTTTACTTTATTACCCTTGAATGGTTATAAATTTTCCCTTAAAAACATTTAAAAATGTATGATCATCCGATAGTATTTTTTTTAAAGTTCTCCTAATTTCAATTTTATTATTATTTAAATCAACATCAATATACGTATTTATCGGAAATAGTTTATACTTTTAATTTAATTTCTCACATTAAAACGTTTTGCTTCCGCAGGCAATTGTTTCGAAATGTCTCCGCCAATAAAGACAGCTTCCAAATAAGCCCACAGATTCTGAACATTCAACCATTTGGCCAATATCTCTGAAGTGTTACTCAACTTAGTCTGCCATAATTGGATGTCTTTCTTGAAGTAAGTATTGTATCTATAAGTTAAATTTTAATATTACATATAATTTATTGTGTTAAATAATGTATGCGTACGTAAATATTAAGTATGCACAAATTTAAATACTATACGACCAAACGGAAATACTACTAATTGTAAGCATTACACCCAGGCATCGCGCAACGTGGAATATCCGTAAATTAAGGAGAAGTGAAACACTCTTCAAATCAGTCGATTCGAATACAACACTTTTTTCCAAGGGTATTAGACCAAACTGTCCGAAACTTTGACACATCACTCCTGATCATCTAAGAATTGTCCTGACACATTCAAAATTTGGATTTTTTAACACAATTTTTTAACTCAGCCCAGACCAGAACCAAAATGGCGTCGAGCTATTATATTTCGATCAATATACAATTATCGAATGCTATGATATGAGAATCGAAAGGGTCAGGACAATTTTACGACAATTTAGAACACTGGTAATCGATAAACTCGTATTTGAACAGGATAAGGGCAAAAAAAGTGTTGTATGCGCTTCGATGCTAAAACGATGGTAATACGAGGTCTTGGAGTGAAAATTTAATTGACCTGGAAATCACAGATGGCGCAGGGGGTCCCTGTGCAATCAATTGGGGCCCCAGAAAGCTTGAATCCAGAGGATTTCTGTAGTTTTACTTCGATTTCTTGATATTTATTGTACGAAAACGACAGGTGGAGTATGCCATTTGGTACAATATTCAATGTAATTCGACACAGCTGTCAATATAAAAACGAACGTCGGCAACGTAGGCATTTAGAAAAATCTTACTTATCGACATCGATCAAGTTCCTCGACGTGTTTCACTTCACCTTAACCATGTATAAATGTTTATTGAATGTATGTAAGATATATATATAAATATCTATGAACTCTATTTTAAATACACTGAAAGGCTATATGTCCGGATATGATACGTTATATATATATATATATTGATTGTGACGTGGCAAAATTCTGCCGTCACAATTAGGAGCGCAGCGGTAGCGGTGAGTACGTAGACAAATCCTACTGTTTTTTATACAAAAACAATTTTTTGTAACTGTCGGGATTTGAATCAGGAACTCACGTGTAGAAAGCAGTAACGCTGACCATGATGCAACTAATACCTATGAAGGAATTAATATTTTTCGGACTTATGAATGCATTGCATCTTGTTGTAATCTTATTCTTAAAAAAAAAACTCGTAAGTGATTGTAAAATTAAGAGTCATTTAAAAAATTGTAACAGTATGTTATATAATCATCTTACTATTTAAAAGTGTATAATAAATGTGGCCCGATTCACTTTAAAGATATTAAATTCGTAATTTTAGTACAACCTAATATACTAAAAGTGCATGAATTGTATGAATATTATATAAAGATACTTCATTTAAATGTGCGCAATTCTTTACAGTGTAACTACGATTTTATAAGGCTGAAAGCTGAATATGAACTATTAATGTGAATATAAACTATCAATTTAACGTTCTCCTATGGGTTCGATTTCTATATAGGTTATCTAGACTTCTGTGATATATGTGTTGATATATAGGCGTAAAGAAGATTTACATATATATTCACGGGATGTTTTTATTATGCAAACCATAGAAGATGTAAGTTTTCTGTACTTATGTCCTAATTTGTACGTCCACTATAAATATATTATACTTCATACGGTGCCTGGTAAGGCATTATAATTTACATAATGATAAAAACTCATGATGATGGTCACCAGCCAAAGAGGAAGTAAATAAAAAATCAGAGTATAGACGAAATTAACAGTTTTATCAAGTTGGAATTTAGATATAAGCATTAAGTATGGGAGAAAAATGTTAGGTTACATGCAGTGTCCTTTCATTTTTCTAAACGTATTTTCAACGATGTTGATTAACCTTTGGTAGATGTCTATTAGAGCTACTATAGATTTTGTATGCGTCAAGAAGTAAGTAGATATTTGTAGATCAATGGTAGGTATGTAATTTACATCTACAATAGACGTAGATATTTATATATATCGTTTAGATATTTATGATATACATTCTATTGCCATATGCTTAAAATAGATGCATATACTTACAAAAGATATTTTTTTAAGGTGGATAATAGACAATATACATTTGTTATACCTATATACCTAATTTAAACAGTTAATTTACGGATATTCCATTTCATGGGTTGCCTGGACAGTGTCCATTCGTTTTTTCGATAACAGTTTATCAATTTCAAACATGGTTCGAATAAGAAAATGTGGATAAAAGAGTGTTAAATGTGGTGTATCTACGTGATTTAATTGAACTAATACCATGTTAAACTACTATTTAAGGTGAAGTGAAACACGTTGAGGAACTTGATCAACGTCGATAAAGAAGTTTTTTCTAAATGCCTACGTTGCCGACGTTCGTTTTTATATCGACAGCTACACCGAATTATATTGCGTATTGTCCCAAATGGCATACTTCACCTGTCGTTTTCGTACAATAATTATAAAGAAATCGAAGTAAAACTCCAGAAATCCTCTGGATTCATGCCTTCTGGGGACCTAATTGACTGCAGTGGTACCCCCTGCGCCATCTGTGATTTCCAGGTCAATTACATTTTCACTCCGAGACCTCGTATTACCATCGTTTTGGCATAGAAGCGCATACAACACTTTTTTTGCCTTTATCCCGTTCAAATGCGAGTTTATCGATTACCAGAGTGTTCTAAATTGTCGTCAAATTGTCCTGACCCTTTCGATTCTCATATCAGAGCCTTCTATAATTGTATATTGATCGAAATATGAGAGCTCGACGCCATTTTGGTTCTGGTCTGGACTAAGTTAACAAATTTTTTTGAAAAATCCAAATTTTGAATGTGTCAGGACAATTCTTAGATGATCAGGAGTGATGCGTCAAAGTTTCGGACAGTTTGGTCTAATACCCTTAAAAAAAAGTGTTGTATTCGAATCGACTGATTTGAAGGATGTTTTACTTGGTATTGGTTTACTATAAAATATGTTTGTGGCAAGGAAAGAATCCGACTAGCAAGTAAAGTCTTGGTTGTTTATTTAATTTAGAAGTTTCTAATGCTTCTACCTGAAACTATACATTGTTAATGCGTATCAACGTACCGATTCGCCATTAAAGAGCTAATGATCATCAAGCTATCTTCAAGTTGTGCTATTATTTCATTAGTTTCCGTACCTTTCAGTAACAATTCACCTCTCTGTTTGAAATGAGTAAACTGTAAATTTACAGTCATCCAATCGGCAATTACTTGTTTTAATTTGCTTTCAATATCTTTCTCCTTTACGGCGCTGATGCAGATATCCTATGATAATTCATACCCATATTTAAGTAAATATCCTATGTCCTTATATTGCTTATTGTAACCAAATCAGAAATGTAACAAAAATAAGTATCGTCCTTAAAAATGAATTCCAAATTAAATCAATTACATTCCATCATAAACATTACTAGTCGGGTCGAACAAACTGAAACCTTGTCTTGGCAATGTAGAACTGACATCATATGCCACTGATATCAATTTTCAGGATATTTTTGAAAATAACAAAAGTGACACAATTACACCCGTTTATAATAAAAACTCAGCAAGACTACGGTTTCCATGGCACCAAAGTTTGACACTTGATTATGGTTGTGTATAATATGAACAAACACAATTCTATGGTTGCACAATGAATTAACTGCAGGAATGACAAATAATTGAATATTACCTCCACATCTTCTTTATATTTCAATAACGGTGCTTCCATTGCGTTAGCTAATGTAAAATTTTCTGACTCAACATCAAAAAAGTAATTACATAACTTTGACATCCTTTCCCAATGACGATCTTTCATAGCTTTATTAGCCATCAATTCTAACAGAGGACAAGTCTCGTTGAAATCGTCTATTCTTTTTTTCAAGTCCAAATATGCTGGCCAGTCACGCATAGCTTTAGGTAGTCGCCGGCACCTGATATCATATCATCGCTTAGATCCGCTTAAACTCGAGACAAGAGATAAACAGTGTTTCAAAAGATGCCAAATACATACTTATTCTGAAATTCCGTTAGCTCAGCAATAATGGAATCGGTATCGATCTCAGCCCAAGGAATCTCAAAATATCCATCAATTGAGCGCATAACTTGCAAATACAAGCCGTAGAGTTTTTGCAACAATACAAACTCTTTCTTCCTTTGATGAAGTATAGGGTATTCAGTTGTTTCTATTCCAAACAGAGCCTCTCCACTGCTGTATGTTTCGTATCTTTCCCATAATTCGTCAAATCGAGCGTTAAATAATATCACGCTGAAAGTACAATTAGCAACGTACCATTAACGACAGAGTTAAATAACAACTTTAACTTCTAAACTAAGATTATGAGTTATCATTACATTAAACTTTTAATTACTTTTTTCAATATCGATTACAGGAATACGGAGTTTCATTACAAAATTTTGTCGTAACAAGATATACTATACCAGGTGTATAAGCTTTAAGGTGAAGTGAAACCCCCTTCAAATTAGTCGATTCGAATACAACACTTTTTTTTAAGGGTATTAGACCAAACTGTCCGAAACTTTGACACGTCNGAGTGACTCCAAGTAATTTCGGACCATTTTTGACGTGTGCGATGGTGGGTTGTCGTGGAGGAAAATCAGCTTGTCATGTCTTTGCTGATAATCCGACCTTTTCTCACGCAGAGCACGGTGCAATTTGATCAGTTGTTGGTGGTAGTGGTGGGCATTGACAGTTTCACCAGGTTTCAACAGCTCATAGTAGACGATATCCTGCTACTCCCACCAAACGCACAGCATCGTCTTTCGTCAGACGCGATTTGGTCTTGCGGACGATTTTGATGGTTGACCGGGATCAACCCACGATTTTTTGCGTTTAGGATTCTCGAAAAATATCTAATTTTCATCGCGTCACAATCCAATGCAGGAACGACTTTCTTTTTTGTTTGGCGAGCAATATTTTGCATGTGTTTTGGCGTCGCTCCATCTGTCTATCGATCAATTCATGCGGCACCCATTTTCCGATCTTTCGAACCTTTCCCATGGCACGTAGGCGCATGGAAATGGATGGGTGAGTAACATCCAATTGCTCGGAAAGCATTTTTTGCGATTGGATATCGTCCTCGGCCAAAAGAGCCTGCAATTGATAGTCCTCAACCTTCCTGGACCGATTTTCACGCTTCGTGTCGCTCAGGTGAAAATTGCCGTCTTAGAACCGATGAAACCAATCTCTGCACGTTGTTTCCGACAAAGTCGAAAAGTCGAAAAGTTTGAATGTACATTTTCCTGATTTTTTTTTTTCAAGTTCAATTTGCTTGGAATAGATTGCATTAATTTGTACAACTACACCGTGGGGAGTTCTTAAACTGAGACTTTTTTGGGACCGCTGGTGTTGGCCTTGAGAGCTAGAAAAATTCAGAGACCCCAGAGTTTCCCAGGAACTCGAAAACGTTCGAATGTACATTCTTACGATTTTCTTTCAAAGCTTAAATTACTCGGAGTATGTTTTCATTAATTTGTCCAACTAAACAGAGGTGTAATGGCTGTCGCCGTAGGCCTCCACAAGCATTCGATGCGATTCGGCAGCCGATTTCTTCAAATTGAAGCAGAGAAGCAGAGCTTCCCGCATATGCCCTTTTTCTGGCAAAAAACTAGACACGATTACCAAAGGAAAAATGTATGTTGTATGAAATTGCTGATGATGTACACTGATTATTGTTGACAGATGTCAAACTCAGACAAAACAAAAGTATGACGTATCCATAGTAACTTAATATGCTCACTAGCGCAATCTATGAGCAAACAGCGGATTTAAGCTTATACACCTGGTAAGAAACAATTATACTCCGTACGAGTAATAGGATCCATGACATTTTTATTTATGATAGCGAGATATGATGGTGATTTTAGAATATTTGGAATCATTGCTTTTAAAATATTTATTATTATTAGATGTAGTAATTACTGTACCGTTCACTTGCTTCCTTTGCAGGTATCCCTTCAACCATTGGTCCATTAACTTCGAAGTCTACATCGAAATCGATCACGTCATTTTTAAGAACACTTACACCGTAAATTAATTCTCTTCTAAGAGGTTCTTGCATTTCACATATAGTCGCTTGAACTTGCTTAACCTAGAACAAATAATTAACTTGTTTAATTAACATTTTGTAGTATTATCAAATCGTCGATTAATCATCCATAATGGCATAATGGTTGCAACGTGGTATTTTTGTTGGAAACTATGGTTACAAGGTTTAGTCCCGAAATAAGTATAATAATGGCTTGGGCGATCGAAGGGCTCGTCGGAATAAAAAAAGTTTTTTTTAATCTACGAAGTAACGATATTTCTCTCTAAATCATATATTATTAACATTTTTAGGAATATTTACCGTGTGCAACATATTTGTGAAGTTGTAACGAAGGCTGTCCACTGTATCCTGTTCTTCTTTTGAAAGACGAACGTTGAATTTTCCCATTAAAGTATACGTTTCTTCAATAGCTATTAATTCCATGTCTAGCGATATAAAATCGTTCCTTATATCGCTGAGACACATCATAGCTACTCTTACATCTTCCAAATCATTTATTTTACGCGCTAATATATTATTTTTCTCATTAATATATTCCGTGATGCCTCTTAATTTTTCTCTATATGTGATTGATAGAATATTGCCTAAAGTAGTCTTCCATGCGTTTGCTTCCACCAGCAATGCCAATTTTAATTTTTCTGCAACAATAATCGATATAACTATTACCTGTTACTGCCAATTTGTTATCGAAAATGACTTACATTATTGAGAATCGTAAGTTACTGAGGTAGCTTTGTTCTCTTTTTCTATGAATGGCATATCTTATAACATACACAACAATTAGGTATTGATTAAAACTGTAAGAAATTGAATTTCTTTACCCATGCTAATGTCTATAGGTCCAATTACGTGATGCTCGGGAAGTTGCTTAATTTCTGCGAACAATTCCTCATACTCCAAAAATTTCTCTCGAATTTCTTGGATAATTGGATTTGAATCGACAAACGCTTGGATTAGTTCATTCCTATCCTCGGCCCAAATGTAGGAATACCGCAGGTATGACTATAAAATAGAAAATGAAACATTGTGTACTGTGACGCCTCAGTAAGAGAAAATTACAACTCGGATACAAGGATTCTGAGACATAAAACGTATTTACTTTAATACTTGTACAATCGTTAAACTTTGTCTTTATTCAGCGTACGTTCTATACGAACGCTTCGACAGGAGGTGGTTACAGAGGGATTACTTGGTAAAAATAGTAGACAGAGGTCGACGAATACTGATTGAGAAATTATGTTCGATCGCATGTCTGAGTGTACGAGTGGTGTGGTATTGACTAGGAAGTACCTTTAATTTATAACTAAGAAAACGCAGACTGAAGTTGATGCTTTTGTCGATGATTCGATTCCTTTCTGGGGATGATGAATGTTGATCCTCGGATTTGGACTCGCAAATCGGAGACAGAAATTCGGTGGTTGAATCCTTTCCAGAGTTGACGAATGTTGATCCTCAGAACACTTTTCCGATTTAGCTTGCGAAATATAGAGAACGTCGCGGATTTCGAAATAGTATGACTGATAAGGGAAGTTCCCCAATCCGGAAATTCAAAAAATGTGGAAACTTGAGGGATATTTAGACCGTGCCTAGGTGAGTCACAAGCAATTTTTTTTCCGGCGGAAAATCATTTTGATCAGGTGGCGTCCTCGTGTGCCGCGGTCCACGTTCGGGTCTCTTCCTGAGACAGTGGTCCGCTCGGAGCGTTTGAGTATTTCCGAGGAGCAATGTCAGGATAGAGTAAAGTGTGCAAGATTTAATAACAATAACGATATTCATTCTTCGACAGGGGTCGTCGGTTACCGGTCGGTGTTAGTCGACTGAGGTCTGAAAGCGAAATGTTGGAAGCAGACCGAATACATACGACATCGCACTTAATTCTAATCGTCGCAGAATCTCTACTGGTTAATATAAGATGCATACGTCGATTAATTACTACTGGTTACAATACAGCTTATCGGTTAATTCTGGTAATGACTCTAGTCCTATTGTTCGAACGCCCGGGTTAGAGACGTGACACGTCGGTACAGGTCAGGTTCGTGTCGTCTCTATCGGGATCGTTTCGAAGATAAGAATTCGCAAATGTAGTGATTCAAGGTCTCTTCTTGCGAATCGGTTTTGAGAGTCTATGTGTAGGTGGGTTTCTTCACTTTCTACGACTGCCTTACTTTACTTTCCCGGACTTTTTATAGTGCTTGGGAGGCTCGTGTGCCTTCGAGAGAGCGCGAGCTGTGGGTCGCCGCGTAACGGCCGCGGCGCGCACTAACCGGTCGGCACCGCGCTCACGGGAGCCGGGCGCCGTGCTGCAGGGCCCTGCCGCAATGTTGTGCGATTCGTGTGGCTCGGCCTCGGGCGCCCTGGTTCGAGGCACACGGCTCGTTACAATTTTTCCAGATTTAGATACGACGGAATATTCCAAATCGGCCAATTTCAATTTTCACCACATTAATAGTGAGCTGGAGTCTTTAACCGAATGTAACCACACTCTCTAGTGGTGATCGGTTACTAAAATTAATTTGCGTCCATAAAGATAGAGTCAGAAGTATGCTACGGCATAGATTATAGCGAGGCATTCCTTTTCGGTAGTAGAATAGTTTCTTACAGCAGAATTTATACTGATTTATGGATGCATGAGCAATAGGTAAATCTTAACCAATCTTTTCTTGGCTCAATGTGGCACCAATCGCGTAATCCGAGGCATCGGTGGTCACTATAAATAGTTCATTGAAACTCGGGCAATGGAATCGGTTTACGGCATAGTTTATCTTTTAAATTTTCAAAACTTTCTTGTTGTTTCGGTCCCGAAATAAATTTAACGTCTTCCTTTAATTGATTGATTATAGATTTAGTTATTTTGGAAATGTCTGAAATGAGGCGTCTATAATAACCTGCTAAGCTGAGAAACTGTTCGATATTTTTTGCAGTTTTCAGAACTGAGAAATATCTTACGGCTGTTAGCTTAAAAGGTTCTGAACAGACTCCATCGGCTGTAATTATGTGTCCCAAATATGCTTCTTTTGGTATTATTGTAAATTAAGGATGCGAAAATGAGATGATTGTGACATTGTTGTTTCCTAAAGTGACGACTAATTCTAATATAATCTCATGAAATGTAATTATTTAAGATTCACTTACATTCCTAAGAAGCCCAACGTCATCTTTTAGCATAAGCATGGCACCTCGTAAGCTCATTGAACTGCGTATAATTTCCTTGTGATCGATGATGGTTTGGTGGTAATTCTTTAAACTCGACTTTTCATCATCTGTCAACACATATTACTACATACCTGTCATTCGCGCTTAGAAAATAGTTTGCTATACTGTGATGGGAATTCCTATCCCCGACTGGCAAATCGCCATACGCCCGGTCCGGAGTATGGAAAGAGTATCAAATCCGATCGTCGGCCCTTTCGGAAGCCCGATTTATTTAAGGTCGCCAGGTGCGCGCGCACGCACCTCGGGATTCCGGTAGCCGACAGCACAAGCAAGCCGACTCGGCCCGTTAGGCGGGACCCACCCGGGCGTATCCGATCAACTGCGCGAGGACCTTAAGCCCTGCGGCACAGTAGAGCCGGGGGGTTCGGTACGATAACTAATCAAGCGAGGAGGAGTCGTCATCGGAATTCGCGAAACATAGAAGTTTGGCTAAATGAAAGAAAAATAAATGAGACAACCAACCCGTTGGGATCTTTTATTTCACCTCATGCGACCTCGACGTAACGGGTGCGACCGCGGTGCAATATTGCGGGACAAGGGACACCTCTCGAATGAGACAAGCGTAGAGAACGGGAATACAAAATTAACAAGGCCGCGCCGATATTGGTAACCCCACGGTAGAGGCCCAAAAGGGCACAACGCCCGATGGGAAAGACCTTTACTGCCCCTCGGAGCCTCGAAAAAGGCCCGGCAACTACGCAGCGATACGAAACGATGACGCCGGCCCGCGGTACGGCTCCAACGCCACTCGCTCACCCTAACCCATGCGCACGTGGTCACGATTCTCTCCCGGCAACTTCCAGCAAGAATATCTGCGATACAGTTGACACAGTCTCTCCAAACTACAGGGGCAAGATACAAGGAGGCGAGCGAGAGTCTCCTCCCGACAAATTCCGGACTTTAATGCAAGACGCAACCCGACGAAAGTCGCCGCGACTCGCGGATCGGACAGTGCCGCCTAAGGATGGGAATGAACACGACCCGGACGAGCTACCCACGGTCTTCGGATCGAGCGATACTCAATGATTCCGGGCCGCCAGCACCCTTCGAACCACGGAGGGACTTTCCCGCGCCTTTCGATAACGTGGGTGGAAATTGGGAACTCGGAAACGCTTTGGCGCCTCGGCAAGACGATAGCGAGTCGGCGCGATACAAAAACGCTAATCGGTCATTGAAAATCGGAATCCGAATTAAGGTCTGAATCGAATGCGGAAAAATCAGACACGGAGACAGCAGAAATTTAGCTATAACTCGTCTCGAACTCGGCTCATGGAAAGGATGGGACAATGCGGTGAAGGGGCTCCCTGGGCAGGCTCGGCTCACCGGTACAGCTCGCTTTCACAGAAGACGGTACGGCTTCCTTCGGAAGGCGGCAGCGCTGTCAGCTCTCTGGACGGTAAGGCACCCTTCGGGACTCTCTCGGCGAGGAAAGCGACGCTGCCGCTGACGAAACGAGAAGTCGGTGAGCTGCAACCGGTGTGGTAGTCCCTCTGACAATGCCGCATACGCCGGAAGATCTTCCGTTCCGACGTCGTTGTCCGCCTGGTGGACCCCGTGGAACTTGTTAGCGGGCGCCGGGCTGCCATCTAGGCTGATCTAAATAGGTCACCAGGCCACCTAATTAGGGCGACCGCCAACCGATAACACCAGAACCGCCAAATTCGGGGCCCCGCCCGTTTTCCGCGAGCCTGGAAAATTAAAGATCGCGCGTGGTGGCGCGCCGATACGCACCTGCATACAGCTACATTTATCGCAAGTTTTTACTTATGTTTAAAGTAACAAAAACGTCTTAACGCTAATGATTTCTAGACGGACTCCTCCCCGCTCCGGCCTTAAACCCCCCTTGTGACTGGCACCTATTTTGCCACATCACAATACATAATGACGCGTTAATATTTAACAATATTCTTCGAACTACTGCAGATCGACCTTCATCATACATTCATAAATCATTTGTGGAATGTACACACATGGCGTAAACATTTGAATCGTGTTTACGTTTAATGAAAAGTAAAGATAGAAAAAAAATTAGGTAGCTATTTTGTTCAGTTAGGAACAAGAATGATCACCATTATTATTACGGGATGCATGTTAAACTAGTCAATAATACAATCTTACTTACATTCATCACCATTCGAGATGAGAGTACCCTTTTTTTTAGGTGTCGACGAGTAGCGTTGACCCCACATGGTAATGGCTTTATGAGTTTCTATTATATTCGTAATTACTTTCGCAAAATGAAGTTGCAACTCTTCTATAGGCGGAATTATAATAATGTTTGGGATTTGCAAAACAAGGTACGTGGATAAAAGTGCAGGCTCTCCCCCATCGATTTGTTCTCGAAATAAAACACTAGAAACGGAATTATAAAATCTATTAATAAAAACTAAATATTCTAAACGTTCGAAGGTTGAAAGGTAGACATGAAAATGGAGTCATGTTATAAAGTAGTAATGTTAATTAATCGCAGTAAATAGTTCTCAATGATTTTACCATTAATAGCAAGTAGATCAGATTTCAAGAAATCATCTTGGAAATCAATATGCATTCTAGTATAGGGGGGACCGGAACAAGTTGACCGACTTTTTCGATAATGTTTCAATGTGAGTGAAGTAATGAGAATTTTAGAACGTGTTATACATAAGACTGTTGGGCATACATTCAGGTACAATAATTGCAGCCCAAGATTCTTTAATCTTTTTCGAAAAATGAAAGAAAAAGCACCCCGGGTACGGGGCAAGTTGACCTATTAAGGTGAAGTGAAACACGTCGAGGAACTTGATCAACGTCGATAAGGAAGATTTTTCTAAATGCCTACGTTGCCGACGTTCGTTTTTATATTGACAGCTATGTCGAATTACATTGAATATTGTACTAAATGGCATACTACACCTGTCGTTTTCGTATAATAAATATCAAGAAATCGAAGTAAAACTCCAGAAATCCTCTGGATTCATGCCTTCTGGGGCCCTAATTAACTGCGGAGGGACCCCCTGCGCCATCTGTGATTTCCAGGTCAATTAAATTGTCACTCCGAGACCCCGGATTACCATCGTTTTGGCATAGAAGCGCATATAACACTTTTTTTGCCCTTATCCTGTTCAAATGCGAGTTTATCGATTACCAGAGTGTTCTAAATTGTCGTAAAATTGTCCTGACCCTTTCGATTCTCATATCAGAGCCTTCGATAATTGTATTTTGATCGAAGTATGAGAGCTCGACGCCATTTTGGTTCTGGTCTGGGCTAAGTTAAAAAATTGTTTACAAAAATCCAAATTTTGAATGTGTCAGGACAATTCTTAGATGATCAGGAGTGATGCGTCATAGTTTCGGACAGTTTGGTCTAATACCCTTAAAAAAAAGTGTTGTATTCGAATCGACTGATTTGAAGGGTGTTTCACTTCACCTTAATCGGAGCAAATTGACGCGGCATATAATAGATCCGCACGAAATTTTGTCACGAAAAATTTAGAGCACACCAAGCTTAGGCCATTATTTTAAGTGAACTAATAAATAATTAATCGGAGTATATCTGAAGCACGGACGATGACAGAAAAACTACTAGGCAATATGACGTCAAGATCTTGTCGGTTAACCTGCCCCGCTTGTCGTAAGTCAATTTGCCCCGAACGTCATTTTAACAATCGAAATCATATTGGCAAATGATAAATAATTTAATTTAAAAATATAAGCACAGCGATGCGAAGCTAAATAGATGCTCTTTTCATATGGCACATTTTCAAAATGATGAAAAGCAATATATTATACTAAAACAGAAAATAAAGGGACAGCAAAAATTTACTATCATAGTTTTCGTGTTTTATTTTTTATAACTAAACGATAATGCAAAAAATTATGTTAAGTATCGACGAAAGTGTGGGACATAATTAGGAATGCATGATAAAATTAAGAATGATATTAAGTAAGAAAGTAAAATTTTATTAAACGTTGCCAACCTCGTAGTGCCTACTCGTTTTCTCAAAACTTCAAGAGAAGTTTTCGTACATTTTACTAAAGCTTCTATTAGTTTATGGTTGAAATAAGCAAAGAGATCCATGCAGTCGTTATGAACACGGTGTATATTAACCTTACTAGTTCCATCAATATATCCAAATCCTGGGAACATTAACAGAAATATAATAATCATTAATTCCAAATCGTTTCCAAAATTTGATAGGTTTCTTAAACATTCTGCTAATTCTAATTGAAATATTCTTATATTTTTCGAACATTACTTGAAAAAACATTAATTACGGCTCAAATTTTCTTACAAGGAAGGTACCTGAGGTCTCCCCGTCCGATTTTGTTCATTTTTAAATATGTTATAGAGGACTAAAATCTAAAGGACTCGTGTTTTTTTTATCGACAGATAAACACTTTTAGGGGGTGAAATCAAGCTTCAAAGTTGGCCGTGCAAGGGGGTGAGTTGATTGTTTCATATAGAAGCACTCGACCGATTTTCATGAAACAACCGTCAAAATGTAGAGAATGAAGAATTATGAAACATGCATTTGGAATTTATCGAAAAAATTCAATTTTAAGGGGTGAGCCACCCCCTTGAATACTTCTTTACCCCTTACGCGAGCAGTAATTGCTCTATCCAAATGAAACTTGGTTAATTTATAGACCAGAACAATACAAAAAAAGTTTCATTTCGATAGAACAATTACTGCTCGCGTAAGGGGTAAAAGAAGTATTCAAAGGGGTGGCTCACCCCTTAAAAATGAATTTTTTCGAAAAATTCCAAATGCATCTTTCATAATTCTTCATTCCCCACATTTTGACGGTTGTTTCATGAAAATCGGTCGAGTGCTTCTATATAGAACAGCCAACTCACCCCCTTGCTCGACCAACCTTGAAGCCTGATTTCACCCCCTAAAAGTGTTTATCCGCCGATAAAAAGAAACACGGGTCCCTTAGATTTTAGTCCTCTATAACATATTTTAAAATGAACGAAATCGGAGAGGGACACCTCAGGTACCTTCCTTGTCAGTAAGAAATTAGTTCTTTGTTTTTGCAATATCACCGAAAATTTATTTATAAACCCATACCTGGTTCAATTGTTCCTCCACCAGTTAACTTAGTTTGAGAAGTAACTTGTCGGGTAATTTTCTCCTGATCCATCCAGTAATATTTCACAACATCAACGCTTGGATCGCTAATTAAGTCTAGAAGTTTATTAATTATATCGATAACGGCTTTCTCGGCAGCCGATGATTTTATTTCTAATTCCATTGCAACTGAGACTCTAAAGGCGAGATTGTCTCCAGAAAATTGGGCAGGACTTTGGGGATAATTATCCAGTTTGACAAGGTCCGTTTCTGCAATGGACTCGAAAACTTCGTCGACTCGTGCTTCTTTCATGTCTTTCAGTTCTTTCCCAAAAATCTGAACATCTCTGATATTATCGCTAATATTCTCACAGACTTGAGGAATTTTTAAGGATGTCCACGTTACGACAGACAGGCAAGGTTGAAAAGCAATTTCCAGTTTTGCAAACGCTGGATTCATCAGGTTCAGAAAAAGCGTTGGAATGGAACGTCTAAAATTTATATAGAGAAATTCAAAATATGAAAAAAGTAGTAGCAATACTTAAGAATAATTAAAATAAGCTACAACAACAACCACGTTACGACAGACAGGCAAGGTTGAAAAGCAATTTCCAGTTTTGCAAACGCTGGATTCATCAGGTTCAGAAAAAGCGTTGGAATGGAACGTCTAAAATTTATATAGAGAAATTCAAAATATGAAAAAAGTAGTAGCAATACTTAAGAATAATTAAAATAAGCTACAACTTATCGGTACGTGTAAATTATTGTAATAATGTTATATAGTTAAAAAAAAAGTAATGGGGTACCACTGAAGTGCTGCCTGATGCTAAATAATAGAGACATCTACATTGATCTAATTGAAAAGTTATTCAATTATATCGTATTGCTAGAGGATTAGTCGTTGCAATACAATGCATTTGAAATTGATAATTTTCTACGAAATAATCAATTGAATTAAGTAATCAAGTAATTAATAGAATAATCTTCCTCGAGTGACAAAGATTTAGAGTAAATTCTTGTTTAACAAAACATAATTTTGATGAATAAGAATTCGATAAAAATAGCGAACACAGTAATGTACTTTGATATGTTATGTATTTCATTAAATAATACTAAAGTTACTGATATTACCGTAGATTGTCATTTTCTTCGACCAATTTCTTTACTTTTTCACGTGAGGCAAAAACTTGCTCTTTACAAAATGTAATGATTTGAATAAAATCAGGTATTTCCATCTTAAATCTAGACATATGTTCCGATTCTCTAATGACCTCAGTTATGTAGGAATCGAAGTTTAAGCAATATTTGTTAGTTCTTGGGTGGCGTACTAATAATGGAGATGATAATGCCAAACGAACCTGTATTGAAGTTAAATCTCATTAAGCAGTGCTATTTAAGTACATAATAAACATCATATTTCAAAAAAATGGTATAATGTGCCAATAATCAATTTAGACCACCGTTTATTACATTTATTCCTCTCAAAACACACCTTCGATATACAAAATAATAGCTAAATATATTGTGACGCGGTAGAATTCTGTTGGTCATAAGTAGTGGTGGAACAGTGCTGGCTAGCAAAGATTTATCTTACAAGGAAACATTACCACATGTCCGCCCCCGATCTTATTGATTTTCATATATGTTGAAGAACACAAAAATCTAAGAGACACGTGTTTTTTTTATATCTGCAATGGTCCACGTTTAAGGGGTGAAACAACCCCCCAAAGTTTGGGGACAATTCGATTTTTATAACCATTTTCGTAGAAGCAATGGAGGGATTTCAACGAAACTTGGTATAAGCGTATTCTGTATAAGGACGGTGAAAACACAATATTGTCCAGCAACGTTACACCCCCCCAAGGGGGTGAACTACCCTTCAGGCGACATTTTTTGTAATATCTAATAAACAAGCACTCCTACTTAAGTTCCACTTAAGTCAAGTCAAAGGATGTTTATTTAACACCACATTAATATATTTTTGTAAATTACCATAAGTTTATAACTTACAATGTCTGCGGTATCATACCACGCTTTGTGATATATCAGTTCATAATGAATGAAGACCGAAATAAGAGCGTTATATATCTTAATGCACTTCTGCATGCGCTCGTGTGTAATTGCACGTGGGTGTTTCTTAAAAACATTCATTGGCGATTCTATTCTTTTATATAATTGCCGAATCCATAAAATCCTTCCAGCTACTGGTGGAATATTCCGTGGTAATGGAGGATCCGACCTGTCTTCGTTATACGCGTCCCGAACTGCTTCGATTTCCTGCTGATATATTGTGACAAGTTCCAAGTATTTTTGGTCAATCTTTAAGTTATTAAGATTTAACTTTTGAAACCTGTGCACACAAAATAATGATCAATTTGGGTACTTCTTCAAACATTCCGATTACATCCTCTATCAATATAATGACGTTAATTGTTAGACAATCCACCTAATTTGGTTAGCAAATGAATGTTTCAAATATAGTCATCTATTCGTGTAACCATTCGCTTTAAAACTACTGCTAATCGAACATGTTATCTATTACTAACTGTTAGATGATTGCATAGTAATTTTCCGATTTTGTGCAAATTTCGATAACGAAAATCAATTTGAAGTACGTGTTCATTGAGTACTTCATTTTTACGAAGAATTGTGGTAGATTTATCGGTTTGTCTAATTTTGGAATGACGCATATACAAAGAGAAAATTTACTTACATAGGACAAAGATAGTGTTTACTCTTAAGCAAGTACATTAAAAGTATAATTTACCTTCCCACTAATCGTAATGCTTCGTCTATATTTGGCACTAATGATATCGTCTTGAAAAAGAAATTTCTGAGTTCAATTTCAGTCTCAAGGATACTTTTTTTAAACTCGTCATAATCCGGGTCAAAATACGGCTTTCTGTGGTCTAGTGGATCATAAGTTTGTGTTGAGATTTTTTGAAGGATACCTGAAAACTTTTGAGAGAACGCGTCTATTCCATCGATCGTTGAACGATGTAGAATCGTATACATCTGTGATGTTTCTAAAACGTCAATAATCTGCAAACAATTTTAAATTAATAAACGCATGGAATGCTACTTAATACGTTTCACACATCTTCATGCACTTACTTTATATAACCTTGTCTTGAACGTATTGAATTTTCCAAATACATACATTTCTGATACTTCGAAAGGTTTCTCATCCATTACCTCTTTAACCTTTCTTCGCATATCAGAATAGCACTCGTGATATTGTTCAAACAGCTTAATGCAATCCTATAAAATGTATCACCACATTAACAGAAACTATGTTTACACTGTAGACAAATGTGATCATCGAACGTAATTGCAGTGGCAAATTGTATTTTCCGCTTACTTTCATTCTTGATATTACGGCGGACTTGTCCTCGTTCCAAATATTTATTTGGCCACTATCGGTAATGTATGATTTACATGATAAAATCATTTGATTAGTTATCTGTAAAAATTAAGGTGAATACATTGTACGTTCTAATATTTTGTGTTGTTATACATTGGGACCCTTTCCCAAACCCGCCGCCTCGGTTGGTCCCATCGCAGAGGCGGTCAATTTCTGCCCGGGACACACGATGACACCGGGACTGTCAAAATACTGGGACTGGATTACCGGGAAAACAGGCCCATCAAACTTTCTTGGTCGCCAGACACGCCGACGTTCCAAGTGTCCTGATGCGGCATCCAGCCACACCCATCAGGACATCAAAATCGCGGACCACCACCAGCCCGATTGGTTCTTGACAATCCCGGCCTCAAACCTAATTGCATTCAATGCACTCGACTAGCTCAGGGAGGTCGTGAAATGACCGAGGAGGAGGGGGTTCTTCCTAAATACCGGACTCAAGAGGGAGTAAGAGAAATAAAAAAAACTAAATTGCGAGAAGACATCTAACAAGGAAACATTCCCAAGTGTCCGCCTCCGATCTTATTGAGTTTCATATAGGTTGAAGAACACAAAAATCTAAGAGACACGTGTTTTATTATATCTGCAATGGTCCACATTTAAGGGGTGAAACAACCCCCCAAAGTTTAGCGAAAAATCGGTTTTTTAAATATTTTTCGTAGGAGCAGTGGAGGGATTTCGACGAAACTTTGTATAAACGTATTCTGTATAAGGACGGTGATAACACAATATTGTTTAGCAATGTTGCACCCCCTCAAGGAGGTGAACTACCCTTCAGGTGACATTTTTTTGTAATATCCATTAAACAAGCACTCCTACTTAAGTTCCACCCAATAAGCACATACAAGTTAAATCAACGTTTATAAAACGTTATGTTCGTTAATTAAACGTTTCGGGTTGGTAAAATCAACGTCGATTTTTGGTTTAAAAGGTTACCGTTATATTTTAACGTTATGAAAACGTCCCTATTTAACTTCCAATTTATAAAAGACGGATAAAAGACGTAAATAAAAGACGTTATTTATATTTTCGAATCGGTCGTGAGAATAACGATACAACGTAACTATTTATAAACATATCATGAAGAAATAACGTTATAATTCCGTGAAACAATAACGTTATATATATATGAAATTTGTCACAACATCTAACTTCGCATTTATACAACTTTTAAACAAAACATTGAAAGTAAACGTTGAGAAATAATATAAAATCTACATTTAAATGCCGTTAGAAATTACGAACTATTTTACTAAGTTATAGCTCTTGAATTACGTTTATTACCAACGGTAGTCAATATTAAAATATAATTTGGTTAATAAATTAATGTTTACGTTAAATCCGAACGTTGCAGTTTGTTTAGAAACTAATTACATCATTAATTGAATTAATTCTCGTTGATTCGACGTAAATGTTCAACAATGAGTTTGGTGATATTAATTCATTGGCAAAATTCACGTACGGTATCTAACGATCGTTTCGTGATTTATTTAAATTATGAATTCAACACAATTGTTTTGTGAATTAAACGCATTATGATGTATGGTTTGGCGTATAGTGTATTGGTCTTCGTGGCGTATAGATATTGGTCTTCGTAATTACTACTTTTTAAAAAAGTATATTGAATATTTATGTGATTTTATCAGTAGTGAGAAAGTCAGGAAATTACGTTGTAACAATATCAATTATATCAACTCGAAACGTTTATTCAACGGGAATAACGATTTAAAAACGTTAATTAAACGTACGGATGTATGAAGGTGTGTTTACTGATAAAAACAATGATAGAAATTAATCTATCAACATTTTATATTGTTAAAACAAATTTGAATGTGATTTTTCACATGTATGCAGCTTGTATATATTGCACTTCTACGGGAAACAATAATATAATATAGCTGGATTCTGATGCAATAGGTAAGCTATATAATGGTACTACGTAAGTCAACGAGAGCACAAAAAGNTTCCAATTTCTGTAAGGTGTCGAGTACGGCACTGCCTTAGCCAAACGGACGCCGTTTCCGTTTCTTATGAAGGATTCAGTCGACCACCGGTCTCCGGGTTGTACACATTCCAAATAAAGTCTTTCCTTTCCGAACTAGGATCGTTATTCACCAATAAGAGATCCTACAAATCTGGGGACTCCTCCGGGATAGTTTATTGTTATTTAACAAATTAATAAATTGAGAAAGTGAAAGACGAGAAAGGAGTGAAGTTGTGGGCGACACGAGGAACGAGCAGAGTGTGGAAGACGAATATCCACGAGGCAAGAAGACGCGAAAAGAAGGTTCTAGAGGATCGCGTGTGCCTAGGAGTACTGGAAAGATGTCGCAAGCACAAAAGAACCCCGGAGATTTTACATCGGTCGAACTCAAAGAGAGATCCAAGGCTCTCGGGATCGGGACGAGTGGAACCAAAGCCGAAATTATAAGTCGTCTAATGGCGGTGGATCCAACGGGTGCGTGGATGGTGAGATCGAGCGAGGCCGAAATCCAAGATGGCGACAATTCAAACGGACCGTTGGTGGGCGAGCTGGAGGAAAGTTCGCGAAGTGACGCCATGACGGTGAGACGACGAGATATGTTGACAAATGGAGACGCTGACCTTCAGCGTGAATTTGAGTTGTTCCGTCGGGAAAAGGAACTTACCGAACGGGAGCTTGTATTGGCGCGACAAGAGATTGAGCTGCTTCGTCGAGCCACGGCTAGTGTAAACACGGAAAATCGTAACGGACCTTCGGTTGGAGGTGATTACCGAAAAATGAGTGTTACGATGATAGCTGATCTGCTTGATAATTTTGAGGGAAACGGTAGTGAATATGACAAGTGGGAGAAGCAGGTTCGGCTGCTACAAATGACGTATAGTTTGGATGACCGCACGATGAGAGTGCTGGTCGGCTCGCGTTTAAAAGGTAAAGCGTACGAGTGGTTTCATTCCAAGGCCGAACATGTTCAGTTGTAGATTGACGAGCTTCTGGTAGGATTGAAGGCGATGTTTTCCAATCGACCTAACAGAATGGTAGCCAGAAAACAGTTCGAGGAACGCGTCTGGAAGTGGAATGAGCCTTTTACTCAGTATTTTTATGACAAGGTGATCCTCGGCAACCATGTTCCGATCGACGACGATGAGATCGTCGACTATGTAATTGATGGAATACCGGATACAGTCCTGAAGAATCAAGCCCGAATTCAAGGTTTTGAATCCAAGGAGAAGTTATTAAAAGCGTTTGAGAAGGTCACCCTCCGATCGAATGCATCGTCTGGCAACGTTTCCGGGTCGAGGTTTGAGAAGAAGGGCGTCCAACACCTACGGAATGAAGACAAGGGAGAGAAGGAAGATTCAAGGAGGTGCTACAACTGCTTCCAGCGGGGTCACGTGAGCACCAGGTGTCCGTTTAAGAGTCGAAGTGTAAAGTGCTTCCGATGTCATGGGTTCGTACATGTTGCTGCGAAGTGTGATAAAAAAATCGAAGCTCCGAAAGAAGCGAATACGGTTGAGGAAAACGGCGTGTCTCGGCAACCATCTAGTAGAGGATTTTGTAAGAGTGTTGAAATTGCTGGTCGCCGGGTTACTGCCTTATTCGATACCGGTAGCGATTTATGTTTGATGCGCGCGAGTTCTTATATCGGTATTGGTGCGCCGCCAGTGCGGAATAGCGGAGTTCAATTTCGTGGCGTAGGTACGAACAACAATAAGACTCTCGGTACGTTCGACGAGACGGTTACTATTGATGGAAAATCGTATGGTATTACTATGCATATCAATCAAAATTCAGCAAATGCTTGAAGCTGTCTATTAGGTTCCTTGGTCCATATCAAATTACTAAGGTTCTGGACAATGACCGTTTCGAATTGGAGAAGATAGGCGAGCATGAGGGACCATATCACACGGTGACGACAGCCGAATACCTTAGACCATGGATTCAGATGGATGATGCCGAATTTGGAGATTGACTACGACATCTGAGGGCAGATGTCTGATCAGGACGGCCGAGTGTAGTGCCCCGACAAATTCCAATTTCTGTAAGGTGTCGAGTACGGCACTGCCTTAGCCAAACGGACGCCGTTTCCGTTTCTTATGAAGGA
>NW_019394850.1:0-33958 GCF_000612105.2 Orussus abietinus | reverse complement strand
AATTAAAGCAATGCTTCGTTTCTTTGAGATTAAGATTTTGGAATGTAGACATTTTGAGTTGGGATTTCTGTTCTACTTCTTCCGCGAGAGCGATCTGTACAGCATCTTCTAAACTGCTAGGTTTTTGCGACTTAACGATAATTGAGATATCCCTTTCTAAACACATAACGAATACGTCTAACGCTTGCGATTGCAAAAGATTTACGCATGCTCTACGTTCTAATGACGCTAATGATTCATCGAGACTATTTGGTAGCTTAATCAAACAGTTCTCGACTTTCTCAGAGAAAGTCAGAACATCCTCATTCGGCGCTTGTTTGCAGGATGATAATTTAAGCTGCCATTGTCCATGCGATCGCTTTTCGGAGGTAAGCATCCAAGAGATAAGATTTTAAAGCTGACCAATCAGTAAATGTACGATTTCGAATTAAGGCTCGAGCATTTCCCGTCATTTTAGTCTCAATTAGAGCAAATAAAACAGTTCTATTTCTTATCGAGACGAATGTCACGGCTATCTTGCAATTGTCGTAAAATTCATATAATCTACTTTTTGTTCCATCGAAACTAATTAACATTTTTGCCGCAAGTTCTATGAAGATTCCTATGGTTCCAAGCGAGTTTACGTTCTCAAGAGTAGATATCGTTTCGCTGTTATTGGGCATTGTGAACGCGTTTAATTATTTATCCGATGATTACGCAAGTCAAAGAGGGTAATTAATTCAACCGATGTTTCAATTCGACTTACAGTAAAATTAGCGTCGAATACATTGACGGCAGGTTGATTACTGGATCCCTAAAGGTAGCTGATGAAATAGATCGATGATTCTTAATGAGAAGTACAGTTCCTCGGCGGTGACTGCGGCAGTGACGTAGATGCTGAGGGTGGACCGGGGTGCCTTGGTGACTGCGACTCGCTTCTCCGTTGGTAGACTCAATCTTGGTGGTGTGGCAGGTCCAGATGTTGAAGGACAGACTTCCAGATCTGCGTTAATGTCCAGCTTCTTGTGTCGCTGATCCTCACGAGAGCAGGAAAAATCACGCATTTTTCTCGTGACTCTGCTCTTCTCCGGGGTGGGATCTGACAAAACACCTTACGCGTCGTCTTAATTTCCCTCGTCCCAGGATTCGTCCAAAATTTGAAGATTTAAAAATCAACGTCAACGGTATGTAAATCCTGGTGAATTCTTTCGACGTTTTATTGGAGAATCCCACTTCTGACACCAAAATTTTTATGTAATGGATCCACAAGCAACGCGTGGACGAGAACGAGTTTGGAGTCTTTTATTTCTATTGCTTGTCCTTACAGGTCGGAGTCTAGTCAAAATCTGTCTGTCTTTTCGAAGTTGAACAATTGCTGTTGCTTTGCAGAGAGGAAAAATGAAGTAGTGGGAGAATATGGAGAGCCAATAGGAACGTAGGAGGAATCTATAATGATGGAGGGAAAAGACAGGAACTTCGGGCTAGTGATTCGTTAGGAACAAGGGTCTTTTAGGTAGTACAAGATTTCCAGTTCTTAGGAAAAGAAGTGGAATATTGGTTCGGTCCAAGTTTCTTCAGAAGGCGCTATGGACTTTACAAATTTGAAGAAGAAATCAGCCTTAGCTAACAGAACGCAAAAGCAGGAGACGATGATAATGGCCTAACAGCGGCATTTAGACGCGTCATCCAACAGATTAAATGAAACAATTATTATTAATGGAAAATAGGGTGCACATTACATCTCTTATATATTTACGTTCTACACACCTGTAAATCATTAAATGAGCATGTAAATGAGCACCCGTAAACATAAGAAAGACTTTTCTTGTACGAGTTTATTATAAACGCAAATCTGAGTAACTTTTATGAACTGAATTTATTCGAAATAGGTATCCTGTTGCGTACGTACATATGCGATAAATTAAATTCATCCTCATACGGTCAATAATCGGATTTCTTAAGGTAAGGAAAGGAAGTGAGAGGAAGGGTAACCACACAAAAGCTCCGCGCCTTCCTTCGCGATTAAGGAGGAGATTAAGGAAAAGTGGAGATAGGAATTTTGTGGGCCCCTCAGCAAGTCCTACGCGAACTTATCGTTATTGGGATAACGACGAAAGAACAAAAGAAATGGGATTTCGTTTTTACTAGGTTTAAAAAAAAGGGGTTGGGGAATTTACAAATGTGTGTGTGTGGTGTGTGTGTTTGTTATTCTAAATACCTTAGAAATTGGTCCCTGGAGCGATGTTCGTTCCTCGAATAGTGCACGAGAGTGGATCTTCGAATCCTAAGTTGTAGACGAAAAGGTCGAAATGGCTAGGTCGAAATCGAAACCGAAATTGTTGTGTGAAGACGAGAAAATGAGAAAGTCAGTTGGAGTCGATCTGTGAGTCTACTCTTATGTCTGACGCTCGCTGCTTAAACGCTAGCTTTTATACAGTTTCCACCCCCGACGCTTGAGGCCTAAAATTCGGGTAAGGGTAGAAGTCAAATTCCTATTGGAAGAATTTGGAGTGGTGGGAGTTGGAAAAATTGTTAAATGAGTAAGAGTGGGATTTGGAAGGTTCTAATTGGAAGAGAAGTTGGAAAAATGGGACTTCGGGGAATGAGTGGGATTTTGGGAGTTTTGGTTGGAGGGTTTGGCTTGGAATAGGGAAATTTGGGAAAAATGTTGTTAGGAGAGGGAGTTTGACGTTTTTTTGTAGGAAGACTAAATATTTAGGATTTGAACCGAATGTATGGCCTCGCACGTGCAAGGGTGGTGTCGGTTATCGCGAGGGTCCCGTTTCCCTATCTTATGCTTTACGAGACTTAAAGTACCGGGACCCTGCTGTCTTACTCACTATTTCTCGGGGTCGGCGGGTCGCGGGACCGAAACATGGTGGCCCTTGGTTATTTGAGTCTAAACAAAAAATTACAGTTTTACTAGTTTTTCTTAAGTGACATGGGCCTTCCGGTCTCAGTCCGATGCGCGAGCCGATGCACGTGCAGGATTTTATACATATATATTACGAACGCACGTGCAAGGAGCGTTACGTGGGATGTAACAGTGCCCTTTCATCATGGTAGACGAAAGAGAAGATATGATTATTCACGATGAATGTGCAGACTTTTCTGACGTTCCAATCGACTTTGCCGATTGGGAAGAAGACATTGCATATCCTAAAATGAAAGTGAAGCAGAATCTTCGGACGATAGTGAAATACTTACAAGAAGAATTCGACGCACGCTACGACTGCCAACTGATTCGGATGAATCAGATGAAGAAGACAGTGTACCGTGGTCAGACCTTGATTAACCGAGGACCAATAATGAATTTGAAGGACCTCCGGGGCCAAACGTATTTTCCGAAGATACACAGAGCGTCGAGGATATCGTAGAATTATTTATTGGGAACGATTTATTTGAATATATTAGCAGCGAAACAAACAAGTACTACAATCAAAATTGGAATAGAAGGAAACTAGATAGAAAAAAGTACAAAATTTGTTGGCGTTACGGCAGCCGAACTTAGAAAATGGTTTGGGCTTGTTATCCTTATGGGAATTGCAAAAAAAAGCAAGGATGGATGATTATTGGTGAACAAATCCGTTGACAGAAACTCCAATATTTCGCAAAACGATGTCCCGTAACAGATTCAGACAAATATTATCATTTTTACATTTTTCCGACAACAATAATAAACCGGATAATGCCGATCGACTTTCTAAAGTGCAACCCATAATTGATTATTTTTCCAAAAAGTTTGAAGAAAATTTTTATCTTGGTCAAAATATCTCAATTGATGAAGGAATGGTACCATGGCGTGAACGATTAAAATTTAAAGTTTACAATCCGTCGAAAATTACAAAATATGGAATACTCATTCGGATGCTATGTGATTCCAATACGGGATATATTTCCTCATTCAAAATATATTCCGGCGCTGGACAGCCTTTAGCAAAAACAGTGATGGAACTATTGACCCGTTCGAATAGAAAGTGGCATGACCTATACATGGACAATTACTACAGAGTGTAGAACCTACGGAGAATTTACTTAAAAAGAAAATTCGAGTTTGTGGAACGATACAGCAATATAGAGGATTTCCAGAAAAATTAAAGCGCGCAGAACTGAATGTGTTTGAAGCTTGCCATCAACAAAAAGGTGAAGTACTCGCACAATTATGGAGAGCTTCGAAAACCAAAATGATACGAATGATCTCTACGATACATAATGCCACTTTGATTGACACTAAAAAAAAATGCAGAAAAACAAATTGCACAATAAAAAAACCTGAAAGTGTATTGGAGTATAATAAATACATGAAGGGAGTTGATCGGGCAGACTAATTTCTGAGTTACTACCCTATATACAGAAAAACTATAAAATGGTCAAAAAAGGTTTCCATATACCTTTTTAATTGCGCATTATTTAATGCATTCAGGACATGTCAACATTTCAATACAGAACACAAGAGTCTCCGATTTCATGATTTTTTATTGAAAGTGTCTGAATCGTGGATAAAAGATCATGTACCTGCTCCTGAGCAAAACTCGGAGGTCGCTACTACATCGCGTGCGTCCCATCATGATGCGATAGACAGACTTTCCGATCAGCTAATGCAACACCAGCTAATACTCATTTCCGAAACTAACAAACGAAAACGAAGAAACTGCCATGTATATTCCAAAAACAAAAAAAGAAGGACAATAAATTTAATGTGTGTCTTGTGGAGTTGCGTTACATCTTGGAGATTGTTTTGCTTCATATCATCTGAAAGAGAAATACTAAGTAAGTACCAAAGAAAATATAAATAAAAAAGTATATAAAACAAACAAATTTTACATTTATTTACATATGGATAGCTTCGAAATTTCATGAAAATAGGGGGACAGGATTGAAAACTCATGAGAACTAACGATGAGATTAGTAAAACTTGATAATTTATAATCTCCCGATGACCTCAAGAATGACCGGCCACAAGCGAAGTAATCTGAATTAGTGCTGCCGGCGCCAAGCGAAGAAATTTTTACGAAACGTGCGGACGGCAAAGTGTAAGTTGAAATACGGTCGTCGCTTTATCGTTGTGTTTATGAATTTAATTGCAAATCGCGAGGTCCCAGATTTACGCCCCGAGGACAGCAACGATCGCTCACGTTGACGACGTGACGGAACATATCCAAAACGTAAAACACCATTTTCTATTTCGTATTTGAAATAAGAACAATAAACGATTTTGGATTTCCAATTTTTACAAGATTTTGAATCTATTTAAGGGGTTACACCACTTTGACCTACCCAAAAATTACGGTTTTTCAAGAATTTCTTTTTAAGAATTAAAACGTTTTTATCCAAATTAAAATACAATAAGGTATTGTACTACTATTAAACAAAAGTGTTCTTTTGTATTTTTTTTATTTACAAAAATGGCGGCTTGAAAGGCGATTTACCGGAGCGCTGCGAAAATCGGTCATCGTGCGGTGGGCACAATAACTCAGTCTAGGTTTAAGTTAGAACAATAAACGAAAAAGAATTAGTTTCTGTAGCCCAAAAGCTAACGAAAAACGTAGCCGTTTTCAAAAATATGCATTTTTCACAAAATGGCATCGATTTGAATGGAAAGATACGTATTTTGCCCTAAATTTCGTTAATTAATGTTGCATAAAAAATGCGAATATCAATACATTGAAATAAACATAGGTATTTCGCTAGATAAACATATTACGAATAAAATAAAAAAAGAATCAAGACGATTGATTGAAAATTGACGGAGCTAGAGTACCCACCGATTTTTAAAATGCAGTTTTAAGAAAAACGCGTTTACACTTATACACCTGCCCACCGCACGATCACCGATTTTTGCAGTGAGCGAGTTTAATAGTAGTATAATACCTTACTGTACTTTAATTTGGATACAAACGTTTTAACTCTTAAAAAAAATTCTTGAAAAACCGTAATTTTTGGGTGCGTCAAAGTGGTGTAACTTCTTAAATTTGAAATTAAATACTTCCGGAAAAATGAGAATATTAGAAAAGAATCGATAAGAATGATATTTGTTCTATCAACTGAATCAACTCTCGAAAAAGTTAAAGAACACGCATAAGTCGAAATAGCCACTCTCGCAAAAACTGATGAAATTAAATTGTTTACTTGCATTTTAAATAAAAATACGAGTCATAAAATTACGTGTCCGAAAAAGGCGTGGACAACGAAGGGTTGTCCAGGGTTGTCCACGCTACGTCACGGAAGCTTCCCCGCCACCTTTCACTTCCGAGGAAAACCCTTTACGCCGTTACAGCTGCCTTCGCGATTGGACAACTCTGGCGGTGGTCGCGCGCTATAGGAAATGCTCCTGATTCCGGAAATATTCTGGTTAAAACGACAGAGCTCTCTGTTTTACCGACTAATCCGGACCGAGTGCAGTTTGCTGCCTTAGTATTGTCAATTGGCGGAGCTAATCGAGAATCGAGGCGTACGGAGTGATGGTTTATGCGTTAACGCGGTTAACCTAATTCCAAAGGAGAATTAAGCGGTCTTATTAAACGGTGGTACCGTCCGGTTGCTACGGCGCACGAGCGGATAACAACCGTGCTTCAACGTCAAACACTGGCTCCAAATAGTACGTGGAACGAACTGTCAAAATAAACGGGATTCCAGTCATCCAGCCATGTAACGACTGATCCTGCTAACTAAAGTCCAAGGATAGCCGACGTTTATTTAGGAATCGGCCAATAAAAGATTTACGCTTCATCGATATGTCTATTCTGATGCTAATCGGAACTTGGGGTTAAACTTTGAAGAACCACCAGAATTTGCATGGCTGTAGCGATATGAGTTACCAATGACTCCTATTACTGTGGTTTAATGTAGAATAGTTAAATGATATTTAAAAAACGAACACGAAGTACACCGTGTTACACTAAAAAGTACTTTAACTAATTATTCTTAGCTCTTAGCGCTTTGAAATTTGAAAAAGAAATCAAGAGATGCATTAGAGATATTTGCACGAGGCATGTTAATTCGTAATACGCCGTTATATTTAGAAATCAATTACATGCTTCGGTATTCGAGTTTTGCCATTGAAATGGTCTTTAGGTATGTCATGAATAGATGTTACTGACTTATTTAATAATATTGTTCTTAAGTTACTATGCAACAAAATGAATTACTTTAAAAATATTTTACTTTTGTTAAAAGCCTATGTTATAATCTTGGTATTCGACATTTGGTACGCAGCTTGTATTTTTCGTTAAGAGAAGTACGATACCTATTTACAGCTAATCAAAGTTTTTGCTATTCCAATGTTGGTTTCAATACGATGCCTTTAAATCAAGTTTATTACTTGATTCATGGGTGTTTGGGAGAAAAACAGAATACCGATTCAACAAAAAGTACTTTTAAAAAACAAGCAGTAACTGTCGGGAGCGTCGACAGCCCATCCGCGTTAGCATAAAATTAATCTTTTTGTAATCGCTCAAGTCAAGGCCCATGGAAAACTCGAGGTCCTTCCCACGTGTACCGAAGGACACGAGCCATCCTCGAAAGGGGGGACAATAAACTTGAGTCCGAGCATTCTCTAAGGGTCTCTTTTCAAGGGTTTTCGTCGAAAGTACTGGACGACGTCTGGCGAACAGATTTTTTAACTTTCGAAAAACTCCGAAGTCCGCTTCTGGCGATCAGACGTCGCTCGAGGGTTTTTTCTGCGAATGCGCGGCCTACGTGACCGGCCGTCTCCCGAGTGCCTTCGAGGATGGAAACCGTTCAAGAACTTTTCCCTTCTGTTACGTGGCGGCCGAGTGGCTAGCGAGGCCAGGGGAATTTTGTAGATTCTTCGAAGCGATATACTGTTCGTAGAGATATTAACCCTTTGACCTATAACCACGAGTCTGACTCGTGGCAAAAACACGCAATTGGCATATATCGTATAGGCCAAGGGGTTAAGTCATACGCACACGTAACCAGTTTATTATTTGAGAGATATGGAGAGGATAACCCGAGCAGCTAGGTCAACCTCTTTGGTGGGATCGATAGGTTTTTTGGTCCTCAAAGGGTGTTGGGAAGTTGCAATGAGGACACAGGAGGATTTTAAGATGTCGTGAGAACCAAGTCGTTGTGTTGTATTCAATGAAACGGTTCTATTTATGATATAAGGGGTACAATGTCCATGGGGGTAAGGGGTACAAATATGTGCTGCGCTAAGCAGATCGTCACGAGTCGAGACAAGGACGTTGTAGGCCGCGCACTAGCGCTTCACGGAAGTGTAATCGAGATACGTCCGCGTATCAATTGCGGAATTCTTTGCTTGCAAGGTGTGCTTTGCCTAACTCAGCAAGGGCGGCTAATGAGTTGCGGCGATTCATACTTGAAGAGTTAGAATCCGATAGTTGTTACCGGGTGGTAGATACCGAATTCTATTGCGGGTTAGTAATTTGGAATAGGGTTCGAAATAGAGTGATAAAAGAGTAAAAGATTGCAAGAATGGAAGAGTGGAACTCTTCGAAGAGGACCTGTACCTTGGCTTTGTTACTTTCGGTGATGTCTCTCCTACGTCTTGCCGGTTGCGATGAACTGCACGTGAACGCGTTCAAACCGGGGCGTGCCCTAGGGTTGGAGCTTCCTAAAATCCTCCCGCTGGTCCGGAATTCGCAGCGCCGTCGTTCTTCTCACTGTTGGCTCGTGGATGTCGGAGTACCGAAACACAAAACTGTTACTACGGTACGGTCAGCTCTTCAGAGAGCTCCAGCCTCGCTCCTGAGACTGCTCTGTACGCTGTCTTAAACTCTTCTATACTACTGGCGGCTGCTTTTCAGTATCGCTTTTATACGAGATCTTATCCTTGAGATGCCCATGAGGACAGGGTCCGGTTTCTTTGTTTCTGGATTTTGTTGTTAGAAGTTTGATCGGAAGTGGTGAGGTAGTCACTATGTTGACGGATGAGTAGGTCCGTGTGTTGCTCCAGAGTATAGTTCGATGCGGAGTGCATGCGAATAAGCCAAAAGATTCCTCGGTGATTGTTCCACTCGTTATTTTTTCGGTTTAATCTGACGATACTGTCGTTGCTTTGGATTCGATATTTATCTTCCGGTAACTGACTCATACTTAACAGAATGCGCGCCTCTCTATTCTGAGGAAAATCGGGTAGCCTCGTAACACTTCCAATGAGAATGCTCGACTCAAGTCCGACTTCCTCCCTCCACCGAGTTGGAAAGAGAACTATGCACTCGGATACTTTTTAAGAATTTTTGTAAAAATCAGATTCCAAACGAAAGTTGTCGAGACAACATTGGATCTCTCTCAAAAACGTTGCCGAGTCAACGTAGATTCCTACCGAAAGTTGCCGAGACAACATCGGATCTCACACAGTTCGTTGCCCAGTCAACTGATTACCTCCATAAAATCACGCATCATTCCTTATCCGTATAAAGAAATATAGTCTGTAGTATTACAAAAATCCGGAATATTTTTATTCAAAACGCGAAACCAGCTGCTGGCGGTTAATTCCCCCTTCAGCAAAACACTATCCGAGCCCGTCTTCTCCGGCCCGAGGATTAACTACCCTCGGGGATTGACTGACAATCGCGAGCTGTTTAGTGTCGCAAAACACTGTCCATCATTTTTCTTAAATACTTGAATTTAATTGTATTCTTCTGTTTCGCCTGTCCAATTGAAACTAATATATTCGCAACATTATCGGTCACTATCTTCTGTTTCATCATCTGATTCCTCCTCCATTGTCATTTGTTCGGTAACCTCTTCTGTCTGATTTAATTTCCTTATAAACAAGTGAATGTAATTGACTAAATTTTTGTCGCTCTTCTGAACCTGAAATGAAATTCATGCGTCAATTTAGAACGACTGTAATCTAAATCATTAAACATCCTTCACATACCATTTTTAGAACTTTTTGAGCAGCTTCGCACAAATCATTTGTTTTTGTTTCATCATCCAATTGAATGTCTAAGTACTGTAATGACTTAATCAGTATACTTAAGCTGATTTCTCTTCTGTCATTCAATATTTCTCCCAAAATGGTAAAAGCAAGATTTTCGTGTATGTAACTGTTTGATATAGACTGCTGTATACCAGGTTTGGTAAGACTTAAAATAAATTTTGACACTTTAAGTGGATTGATTTCATGCAGTGGACTGAATGCTGGTGCATTAACCAGTGCGTGCAATGTCAACATGAAAGCCTTTTCAAGCATATCTTGGCTTGTAAGTGCAGAAATTGCGAACGCATGAAAAAAGGAAGTGAGACACTGCCTCATGCGTATATCATCCTCTGATATTGGATTAAACCAAAGGATAATGAGGCGGGATAGCAATCTAGCACTGACGATTCGCTGATGTAGTAATAACTTGCAGAAACCTTCTGCAGTAACGGTACGTACTTCCTCATTCTGAAATATATCAAACAATTCATAAAACAGGTAATAAATTCAGCTTCCATTAACTATAACGACATGAAAGCAAATACTTACTGTATTTTCTAATAGATCAATTAAAATTCGTACAATATCAGGGCTTTCTGATTCAGTACCTTGTTGCCTAATAGATGTCACATCATCAGTTTCTGAATCAGTATGCAAATTTACTCTACCAGTTCTCGTATTATTTGATGTTGAATTTATTATACTGCATTCTCCAAAGCCGAAAAAATCAAGTCCATACAGCAATAACAAATCAAACACTGCTTTCAGTGCTGTAGTCCAAACCCTCGTGCTGTCATTTTCTGTGGTAAGTATCATAAAGAATACCATTAGATACCGTTTAGCCAATTCCTTATCCAATACGCAACATATTGAGAGAGCTTTAAATGCCAATGTTTGAACATCATCATCCAAATGCTGAAATGTACAACTAACATTAACTGATTAAAATTAAGATAAAATATATGATGTAAAATTGAAACTTATCGCACTAACTTACATCAATACTTGGTAATACCATGTTCTCCATTTGGGTTCTTAAAATAGGTGTTAAAGTGGTAATTTTTTTTGATTGCATCATTGCACACATTATTTCTAGACACACTATCATGGTGGCACGATCATTCTTTTCCTTATAGATTTCCTCGGTGTCTACAGAAACTGTCGTCGGACAGCTCAGCTTATTGATTTCTTCTTTCAAAGCTTCGATTTTAGAATTCAAGTCTTCTGCTTTCGCAAACTCTTTTCTTTGAATGGCTTCATATTGCTCATCCTCAATTTCCGAAATCTGGATTCTGAATTTTGCTTTCTAAAGAATTTGTTAAAAATTTTTAAATTTTATTAATGTTACCAAATATCTACTAAAATAAATATCGTTTTTACCTTCACCCGTATTTGTTGTTCTTCTTCTTCGGAAACTTGCATCAATGTTGATGCAACAGTCTGTTTAGATGGTATTCTAAGTTCACTAATAACATGTGTCAAGGCTGTTAATCTCCCATTTACATCTGGATCAACTTCCTCTAAATGTAGCACAATACACTGAATTACTGTCCTTGGACAATTTTCTATCATTAATGTGTTCAATATTAACTGCTTTAAATTACTTCGTCCAACTTCATCCGCGAGATCATACATTTTAATTATTTCGAATAACTGAAGTAAAATAAAATTATGTCCCATTCTTTCGCAAATTTGTAATTCCATGGAATTTATGTCACCTAGAAAATCTCGTATATATTTACAGAATTTTGTTAACTCTGGGAGGAATTCATCCATTTCACTGTCTGAAGCGATAAAATTTATCGATTTAAGATGTTCTATCAAGCACCTCCAGTACAAAACACTTTCACTTGTTAACTTTTCATGTGGAATAAGTTTTGTCTTTGGATCAGTGGGTAATTGTTCCAACAGAATCTTTACTTCGGCAGACCTTATGAATTTATGATTCATTAATATCAAAATGTAAACATGTGATAAGTGAAATTAGTAAAAGTAGGTAATACTAACTTGAACAAAGTTTTAATTACTAATATACTGATATCCATAGCATCTTCTGGATAAAGTGCTCTTAATAATGCTATGTATTCTCCATTACAATGCTCCAGCCAAGTAGGTAATAATGTGTGTTCAACAAATTTCGCTACCATCTCTGTTCTATCTCTGAGGCCTTCGCCAATGAGCCAAACTCTTTGCTTAATTGTTAAAGACTTTATATTTATTTTACTCATAAAACGATAAGCTTCTTTTCGTACCATATTACTAATATCTCGAGTCTTTTCCAGAACACCAGGTAATACTATTTGTGCCTTTGCTAAATTTACTAAAACAGCTTGGCGAACTTCAGGTTTTGGATCTTTTTCTAAGTGAAACAGGTACGTCTTGATTATTGGACATTGTTGATCGCATGGATCTTGCAATCTATGCAATGCAAATATTGCTTGTGCTCGAACCTTAGACGATTTGTCCAAAACTCTTGCCAACATGTTTGAACTAATTCTATCCCACAACTCATCGTCAATGTATGCATGTTCTCCCATCGAAGACAAAAGTAGATTCATAAAATGACAGACACGAAACCTCACCGCTGCTGACTTTGCATCATGAGAAATGAGTAAGAAGTCAAGTAACTTGCTAAGGAAGGGGCACATGATTTGATTACTATCATCGTTGTCAAAAGAATCCAAACTGCAAGTAAACTTTGCTGCAAAGTCCAAAGTATTCTCAATGTGAGGATGTTTCTCTGCATACGTCAATGGTACTCTCAAACAAGCGATGAAGCAATCTCCAAACACATCAATGTCAGTCTAAAAGCAACTTGCATTTAATTTTGCAACTTCAAATTTCTGTTACAATAATACCTACTGCATATTAACCCTTTGCGGTCGCATTTTCCCAAGATCAAGAGAATTTTGGTGGCTGAGAGTAGACATACGACTGCAAAGGGTTAAATTATCGCAACTATGCAGAAAAACTAATTTAGATGGAGGATGCTTACCTTATCATAACATGTTTTTAATAATTTCATCTCCTTCTGATGGCAAGTCTTATTGAATTGAACCCTTTCAAATATATTGTTTATAGTTTTCTGAACTGTTTGAAGTGTTTTAGCCATTGCATCACTAATTTCTTTGCTCTTTACAGTATTTAGGCTTCACTATGAAAAAAACACGATGCGTACTCTAGAGCTTTATAATGCTGCTTTTATTTTTTTTAATTCGAGCTTAGCATCAATGGTTTTTGTCGTACCGTTTTGTCCCTTTTGTGCTTTCCTCTAGGTTTTCATTTCACTTTGCCTGGTCCCTTTTCTTTGTTTGATCTCATGAGTTTCATTCGGTCGTTCTTAAATATAACGACATGTATTTAAATAGTTAAAAACAGTCAAACGGCGGATTTGCGCCTGCGCGTTAACTCTAGTACCTAACCTATTGCGCATGTGTGGTCAAAGCGTAACGTAATAGAAAGTGCCCGCGGCCCATATTTCGCTGCTGTCACGACCCGTTAACATCTAGCGGTGGTGAATCGAAGCTGTTCCACATTTATGCCCTATTTTTTTCATTTACGGATGAATTCCCAAAATCTTTTTCTGGATGATATCTGTGTGATATCTTTAAGTCCGGTTTTTTTTACTTCTAGTTAAAAGTTATCCGGTAGTTGAGAAGCAGATATTCTGCAGATAACTACTGCAGCGCCTGCGGTGGGAGCCTTGGAAATATTTTGAATGACATATAGAGACCACGATGGGCTGTATCAGAGACCTGCTCATCTCTGGCTGTATGTACCTTGTAAATAGAAAATTGTTGAGAGATGTTAGTTATAGACAGGAAAGGCGGGAAGATGGGAAGCCGTTAAATGTAAAGAAGAGGACTCGAGTCTATTCATATTTTTTAAATATGTATTACATTCACGTTTACATGTACTATAATTAGAAGTTCAACAATATAATTTTCGTATCATGGCATATAAGCATGAATTATTTAACAGTTTTCAATATTTAATAATGTAATATAACCTGGCGATAACAAAAACTAACCTGTACATCCTAGTAAATTCTCTTTCTTCTCACAAAAATGGGTCTGAGGCATCACGTAATTCTTTACTTCTTCTAATGAGGTTATTATTACATCCCCGAATCCGATTGTTGCTAAAAATCAAAACACCCGGGAGATTCTCCATTTTGACTTTTGGTATCGAAATCCGTGGAAGATGGCGTTCACGGCGTTTATTTTTTTATCTTTTTCCTTTCACTACTTCGCTTAATATTTTGTGCCGAGCTAGTTCAAATGAGTGATCTCGCATTTTCACCACCAAAAACGTTCCGTAATACCGTTAGCTACTCATTTTTCACATTTTCGCTCAATTTGCTTTACGTAATAGACTCTCTGGGCCGAAATCCAACATAAGGAAGTAAGAAGAAAACCATCTGGATCATGATAGTGGCAACACTGGACCCTACCTGTGAGCAATCTAGCAACGTCCCAACTCATCTCTGTAAGAAATGGGGAGTGTGGAAGTTGAACGTGGAAAGGTCAGTTTTATTTAATTTTTTCGGTTTTGTTCCGTGCAATAGTACACATAATTTTGTATGTGTCATAGTATCGTATACGGTAATATAATTTGAAGCAGACTATTATTTTTAACTGCAATTAGAAAGTATCATCGGTACGAGTAAATTAGTTGGTCAAGATTGAGGGCGTTGGTTTCCTCGCTAATGATTTGATTTCCTTGTATTGTCACCAACGGAACTTTTCCTTACCGTCCTTTTATGGAATAAGTACTGCTATATAATACATTATTTGAGTTATTAGTTGCTGATTTTCAATTCTAGCTAGAGGCTAACATCCGGAGTTTGAAACTCTCTGGACATGTTGGATTTGACAGTCTTCCCGATCAGTTGGTCAACAAATCTGTGCAAAATGGATTTGTTTTCAACATTCTTTGCATCGGTAAGTTGTGTAATGAAATCTTTGTCTAAAAAGTTACACACAGTATATTTGGCAATCCAGTATATTGACATTATTAAGTATATGATGTGTTAAATCTAAAAAGACTTGCAATCCCCTTAAAATTGTCAATATTTTATTGTTTTAATAGCAATAAATGATTATGTTGCAATGTTCTGAACGATATACAAGGATCTCCAATAGTACTATATTTTGATAAGGTACTAAATAATATAATAATATATTCATGAAAAAGCATCTTATTTTCAAAATTGCTTTAATAATATGCCGTGTAAAAATAATTCTACTGGAAACACAGTTTTTTTATAACCAACTGTAATTATTAAACAAAAATTGTTTGTGCCAAAATGAAAACACTGGAGTACGAATTAACATGTTGGTCGCCTCGTCACTTAGATATGGGTGACGCTGTGTGTAAACGTGAATGGTAGCCGAAATATGGGCGACGAACATGTTAAATGAGAATTGATAGCTTATAAAATTTGCAATTAATTCAGATTTGCGTCCCACAGAAGAAAAAGTGTTTAAAAGGTTAAATAAAAGAAACTCTCAAACTTTTGAAATAATTCTCCAACAAGAAAGCATAAAAGGATAAACTCGGACATTTTCTAAAAGTAGAAGAAACGGGCTATAAGAAAAAGGTATAATATATCTGTTAGATAAAAAAAAAGGTTCAATTTATTTTGAGACGGAAAGTCTTGTATAACTTTTCTTACATGTCAGGAATTACTAAACTTAATTTAAATAACGAATTTAGTTAAAAGTCTATATTTTTTATAAAGCTTTTATTTTACTAATGCAACAATAACTTTTTTTTATGACTCATTAAAGGAGTACTTGGATGTATAAAATACACAAAAAATATTAGAAACAGTCATAAACACTAAGGAACCATAAGAGTGCCAGTATAATTGCCTGTAATCTAGCCAACAATTTGATTTCAGCTAGGAAAATTTATATTGCGCATTCACAGTCTGTTTCAATGAAGAACTGCCTGTTATTATTTATTTCACAAATTCTTTGTGAAAACAATTCCCTTGTCGAATGGGGTTACTGAATACTCCACAGAATTGTGAAACATTAAGGTCTGGTTCCACAATTTGAGTTAACCAGAGTTTAATTGATTTATGGTAGGTTTAAACTGTGTGTAAACCAGATAAATTGCGATTAACTCGAGTTGTGGAATCAGGCCTAACACTTTCATTGCTAACTTAGAACTGCAAGGTTATACTAGGGTTGGATTGTGCTAATTTTTTTTATTAGATTTTTATTACATTTTTTTATTACATTTTTACTATATTTTTCCGAAGTGGAACCCAAAGGAGCAGGACTTGTCATATGACCAGTGTGTTGTTTATTAAAAACTTGCTAGAGATTCCTGAACTCTGGTGTGGCTGGCTGGAATTAATAACAGATCTTAATCTTTCTTTAAAACCAAATGCTAAATATGAAGCAAATGATTATCATATTATCTTGTAGGTGAGACCGGACTTGGAAAATCTACACTCATGGACTCATTGTTTAATACAAGCTTCGAATCAACTCCAAGTCCTCATAATTTGCCCTCAGTGAAACTAAAAGCTCATACCTATGAGTTGCAAGAGAGCAATGTACGACTAAAACTTACGATTGTTGACACTGTTGGGTATGGTGACCAAATAAATAAAGAGGACAGCTTTAAAGCAGTGGTTGACTACATTGATGCTCAATTTGAAGCTTATCTACAAGAAGAATTAAAGATTAAACGTTCTCTGTCCATGTACCATGATAGTAGAATTCATGTTTGTCTATACTTTATTTGTCCTACTGGCCATGGGTAATATTTATATTATGTATGTAACTTTTCTGACTATTCTTATAACTTGTTATTTTGAGTTTATTATTTCAGCCTAAAGTCAATTGATCTTGTTTGTATGAAAAAGCTGGATACGAAAGTCAATATAATTCCCATAATTGCCAAAGCTGATACAATATCTAAAACTGAATTACAAAGATTTAAGGTAATGATATGCCACGTATTCAAATGCCATGTATTATATCTCTTAAAATGTATATATTTGTTCCTTTTACAGAGCAAAATCATTTCAGAACTCCAAAATAATGGTGTTCATATTTATCAATTCCCTATTGATGATGAAAGTGTTTCCGATGTGAATTCTACCATGAATACTCACGTTCCATTTGCAGTTGTTGGGAGTACAGACTTTGTTCGTGTTGGTAATAAAATGATGCGCTCACGACAGTATCCATGGGGGACAGTTCAAGGTAACAATTGTTTTCAAGATTGGAAAATGATAGGAAATAAACTTGTTTTTTTAATTTCTTTCTATTTTTCAATAGTAATGTATGGAATTGTTTGGTAAAAAGTTATACAGAAATATTGTGCATTGCTACGATTAGTAGTACTTGAAATAGTAAAGTGATAAGATGATGAAGATGGCTACATAGTACGTGTTAGAATTGTGTAGCCATCTATTTTTATTAACTGTTTTACGATGTCTTTGTAGTTAATATACATATAGTAAAGTTTTACATAATTTCATGTATGAATGTAAAAAAAAAAGAATTATATAAATAGCTATTTGAAATAGGGTACATAATCATTTTATTTTTTATTCATTCCATGTTGTCTTATACAAAAATAATACTGTATCATTTTTACAGTGGAAAATGAATCTCACTGTGACTTCGTAAAACTTCGTGAGATGCTTATTAGAACGAATATGGAAGACATGAGAGAAAAGACTCACTGCCGACATTATGAACTATATCGAAAGAAGAGATTAGAACAGGTTGAATATTAATATGTTTCTGCAATGGGGGTTTTCGCGTAACACTAAAAGAAAAAAATCGATTGTTTTTAATCGAAGGTACATCTTTGAAGTATGCACATAACATTTCGAGATCGAAATAACGATGTAAAGTTAAGTTACAGCCAATTTAGTGAGAGGCTATTGTCTTCACAAATGTAAAAACATCCAAAACAACTGTAAAGATATCTGAAGACTTTACGTCAAAATTTATCAGTTACAAAATGGATACTGCCAAAATCGCGAGGTTCTGTTACCTAATGATTCAATTTGTAAGTAAAAAGTAGAGAAAAAAGTTGAAATTATGCAGAGGCTAATATTAAACGTATTTTTTTCGGAACTACACTTTTCAAACCAGCGTGGAGGATAATTCAAAATCTAATCAACTGATCAACTTCGCTCGAACCCCATTCAATTTATTATACATTTCTCCACGGATATAATACTTATCATTTCAATCATATTATTTATATATAATATTGTTTGTAAATTTAGACTGATTTTTTGCTGAAAAGAGTTCATTTTCATTCCAAACGCTAGCAATTTTACAATTTTATAAATATTTTTAAAACAAGTATAACACTGGCTTAAACTTTCCTTTTTTAAGAAAATATTTTACTTTTGCCATTCCAATGACTGTGACAAGTGCTATACTGCACACCGACATCTGATGTGCTGTCAAAAGTGAATAAGATAATTATATCCTTTTTAGAAAGATAAAGAAAAAAAATATCTTTTTAAACTTCAAAGATGCCTCTTTACATTAAAAGAATGTGATTCAAATATCGTCAATAATTTTTATATAACAAATTCCTGAAAATTGCTAGCTTGGTACCCTGTTACACGAGAATTCCCCCTTGAATAGTTAGGTCTATTTTTCTTACCTAAACTTTTGACACCTTAGTGTAATGAGTGTAAACTGAATGTAACCGAGAGCAGCTCATCTTTTGAGTGAGAAAAAAGTATACACTTCATAAGGAGAACACTACGGTGTAAAAACAAAATGGCAGTTGAGCTAGGATTCGTGGTATTTGTAGCAAATATCTTTCAGAGAGTGAAACATACTATATATGTACGTAGTATACATTTATAAGTTCCGTGGTCGTTAAACAATTTTTTCTTACTTTGGCATTTTATATGTTATAATGAATTTTGAAAATAACTGAAGGAAAGTAGTTTAAATATTTTTAAACTATTACTTGATTCCTCTGATGACAATTGAATTTTTTTTTGCTTTTGCGCTTTCATATAAGACAATTTCTATCCTCACTCAGCTTCCAAATCATAGAAATTCAAGTGTACACTTTTTATTCTTGCTTAAAACTAGGTTTAAAAAAGTGTACACCACATTATACTTGGTGCAGTTACACTTTCAAAGAGAACGTCATAGTGTACACTTTTCACGAAAGTGTAGAAAGTGTAGCCATGAAGAACTAACTATAACAGCAAATTTGCCACCGATATTTGAATAATTCTGTATTATGTAATATTTAGATGGGCTTTAGTGATGTCGACAGTGAGAATAAGCCAGTAAGTTTCCAGCAAACTTGTGAGGCTAAAAGATCGACTCATTTACAAGAACTTCAAAGAAAGGAAGATGAAATGCGACAGTTATTCGTTGCTCGAGTGAAGGAAAAAGAAGCAGAATTAAAAGAAGAAGAGAAAGAGGTAAAATTAAAAGATACACTTCTTGTTAACATTTTATTCATTTGATACTCATATTTTTTACAGTTACACAATAAATTTGATAAGCTGAAAAAAGATCACATGGACGAAAAGATAAAATTGGATGATACTCGTAAGAAACTAGAGGATGATATAATGGAATTCAATAGAAGAAAAACTCAAATTGCTCAACAAGCCCAACATCATACCCTTACTCTTGGAAAAAGTAAAAAAAAATAATATGACTTTCCAGAGTATACAATCTAATATAACCACATCATCTATTGAACTGTATTTATAATTAATACGTGACATAATGTACTAATTTTCTACTGACTGTAGGAGTCTCTCCTGAATTATCCAAAGTGAAAAAGACGTTGAACTTTTACTTTTAAAGTAGTAAAGTAAATTAATTTGTATAATCATCTTTTTTTATAAATGTAATTTATTGTAGAAACCGAATTATTTTTTCTTCATTGAGCGCAGCAAGCAGTTTAGCGCACAATACATCAGAATGTAAGCAGTATTAACAAGTTTACAGTTAATTGCATATTTACATTTCTTTGTACCTTCATTTTTCCATTAAGGGGCCTACTGCGTCTGTGAAGCCCTCGTGCGTAGGCTCACGAAATAAACACACCCGTGATTTTGGGTCGATTTGCCTGTTTAATAGGTCAGTTCAAAGACAAAATTACCGACAACTCTAGCTTCAGAATTTTCAATTTTAGTTTTGGTTCAATATTACAACTACACAAAACTTGCGGTACCTTCGGAGAGCTGTAACGTTAAACCAAAACTGAAATCGACAATTCTGAAAAGATACAGTCCTTGGTAGTTCTGTTTTATTTAAATCGAGCTATTAAAAAAGCAAATCGGTTGAAAATTACGGAGCTAAAAGATTATTTCGGAATGCGTGTTTTTCCCGCAAAAATGCATGACGACGATGTCCTTCGGCCACTTTATGTACATTTCGAGAACCGCAAGGAATCAGGGATATCGAGATTCCCTCTCCCTTTTTTGGGTTCGGATACTGGGTTCCAGGCCATCGAAGTTTATCTAGGTAAGTCGGGCTCGGAAAATATCGGGCCCCGAAAGGCCAAAATCCATTCTGAATGACAACGACGTAACTGTCGTTATCAAGTCCGCGCGGTCTTTCAATACTGATGTGTCCTTACCCCGGTGGCGGTGAAATATGACATTTGTAAAGGTGATACCTTTCTTTTCGAGGCGGGGGAAATACATTTTCGCACACCCGGAGCTTTATCCCCGGGTAGTGTGGGACTGCCTCCGAAAGGCACGACGTGGGGTGGGAGCCCACGCGGCCAAGGGCCATCCGTAAACCTCCTCGTGGTGGAGGTGGATGCGGACCCCCATGGGTCCGTAACGAAACGGCAAATGGCTACTGGGGAACCGTGAGAGATGCTCGCTCTGCGGAGCTGATCGCACTCTCGTTCCCCCTAGAGTTACCGGCGACAGGTTGCCCTCATCATGGGAATACTCCTCGACCGGATGGCCGGGGTGTGTCGGGTAACCCGTCCCGTGTCCCGGATTTCCGGGTGCGGGTTGGGGGCCGACACCATCGGCCGTAACAAGAAGGCCGGCGAGCTAGTACGGGCCGATAGATGGGATAACCGATCCGAATATTCGCTGGGTTATCTTGGCCGATGGATCGGGTTCCCATCCGAGCTAGCCTGGAAAGCTCGCCAAACCACGCTGGAGCATTATGTCTCAGCTGGCGCCTTGCACAAATGTTCGCGGCCGACTGCGGCCGATATGAAATTCTGGTAGTGTGGGACTACCCACGAAGAATATACCTATTAAAACCCCTCCTGCCAGAAGGCTTCGTCCGAGCTTGCCTGCATATTTTTACGACCCCCCAGGTTACCCCGGTGATACCTAACTAGACTCAAATTAACGTAGTGTTTTTGGAAGAAAATTAATTTTCGATAATGTAGATATGGACGGAATAGAGAAAATTTTATATTGCGGAACGAATTGACATTTTTGCAATATGATATTATATGCAAACAAGTTGTAGCATGTTTCGCGACGGTCGAACAGTCCCATTACAGCCAAAAGTAAATTTAAATGGCCAATATTTCGTTATATGAATTCTCTGACAAACGTTACACATATAGGGTACAGGGGAGGAGGGGGGTGAGTCATTCGGAAAGCGTTCGAGTCCATCGACACTCAGCCTCGGCGGTAGCACGAGCACGGAGGGTCGGTGCGGAAAGGGGACTGCATACTTGGGTCTCTCTATATCCGCCCTGGAGGCCGTGTGTCCGAGTGAGATAGCCTATTTGATGCGCTATCCGCCTCATAGAACAAAGACAGATTTATGCGTCCGGGCTTCGGGTCCTGACCAGATAACGCTTTCGCGTTGGCGTGTCCAGCACGGCTCGGCCGCCAACTAGAGGCTCGAGGGGCGTGGCGTTCTCGTTTCCTCCTACGGGTCGCAATGGCCTCGTGCTTCCATTACCACTCTCAAAGCTCTGGTCTCGGGCCTTCAACCCCCTGCTGCGTGTGGCTGAATGTCGGTTCCCCGATAAGCGGATTATTGTCAATGTTTTCGCGCCGGCGATGAAGACTCTCATTCTACTCCGGGCTACGGCCTCGTTCCTTCTGGAATGGCGTTCTCCCTTCCTCTCTTGCGGGTCTTATGTCTCCCGACTGCGTTCTCGCTCGGACTCGTTCACCCACAGGCCTTATCGCCCCTTCCTAACATGGCGCGCAAGGTGGATTGTCATTTTGCGACGACCGCGATCAAGTAATTGACAGAGGGAAAGGAGGATCATTTCCTTAGCGAAAACTGTCGCCTCGAATAAACTATGCCGTCTACTCGTAACTTTAACCTTTCGTCGTCCCTGCTTTATTAAGACATGCAAATTTATGAACCATGTAGAAACTGAAACAGGATGAAATTTCAGAGTTCCGTGGTTTAAAATAATACAATTTGAGGGCATTGACATTAAAGCAAAATGATAGAAAGAGAAATTTTGCAACAAACGTAAACTAAAATAAGCACAATAAATAGAGGGAACACGGTTAGAAAAAAAAATTTATATTTCCGAAGGAATTGACGTTCTTGCAATATGGTATTATACGGAAACAAGTTGTAATATGTTTCGCGACGATCGAACAGTCCCGTTACAGCCAAAAGTAAATATAAATGGCCAATATTTCGTTATATGAATTTTCTGACAAGCGTGACACATGGAGGGAAAAGGGAAGGAGAAGACCAAAAATAAGTTTCCCTTCGTTGGGGCCGGCTAGGCTCGGTCGCCGGCTCGGGGCTCGAGGGTCCTAGACGTGGCGTTCTCTTTTACTCCTACGGGTCGCATAGGCATCGGGCTTTCTCTACCACTGTTAAAACTCCTGTCTCGGGCCTTCTACTCTCTGTTGTGAGGGTTTCGGTATCGGCTCCCGATAATCGGATTAACATCGATGTCTACACGCCGGCGAGAAAGATTCTCTCTCTACCCAGGGCTGCGGTCTCATCCCATCCGGAGCGGCGTTCTCCGTTGCTCTTTCGCGGATCTTATGCCTCCCGACGGCGTTCTCGCTTGCCGTCGTTCACCCTCGGGCCTTATCGCCCCTTCTTTCCGTGGCTCGCAAGGTGGATTGTCATTTTGCAGCGACCGCGGTCAATTAATTAACAGAGGGAATGGAGGGTCAATTCCTCCACGAGAAATGTCGTCTCGAATTAACTGTGCCATCTAGTCGTCATGTTAACCCTCCGTTGTCCATGCCTTCTTCGGACACGTAATTTTATGACTTGTATTTGTATTTAAAATGCAAGTAAACAATTTAATTTCATGTGGTTTTGCCAATGTGGCTATTTCGAGTCACGCGTGTTGTTTGACTTTTTCGAGAGTTGACTCAGTTGGTAGAACAAGTATCATTCTGATCGATTCTTTTCAATTATCCTCATTTCTCTGGAAGTATTTAATTTCAAACGGAAATAGATTCAAAATCTATTTAAAATGGGAAATACATAACAGTTTATTGTTCTTATTTCAAATACGAAATGGAAATGGGGTTTTGTGTTTTGTACATCAATTTCGAATGAAATCAATTCATAAGAGTTAATCCGATTTGTGTTTATAAAAAACTCGGATATGAAATGTCTTTCTTATGTTTGCGGGTGCTCATTTACATGCTCATTTAATGATTTACAGGTGTTCATTTATTTGAGTAGTACGAAAAATGGTGTAGAACGTAAATATATAAGGGACATGAAATCACGATTTCGTTTCTATGTCCGATAGTTGATGCATCGTAAATTTTCCTACGGTATTTCATTNAATCCATTCTGCCCCTCGAGCGATTCGAATTCCGCGCTGCTCCCGCCGCTAGTACGCTGCGCGGCCGGAGAGGGCAGAGCGGACAGGAGGAAACCATCGACGGAGTTCAGTGAACAATGGTAAGGTGGTGTACAGTGGTTTTGAAATTACGCGCCGCTTTCTAGAGCCAATCCATGAACGTATGATATTCTTACGTGCCAATCAGGAGGCTGAAAAACGGGAAATCAATATGCCCCTCCTTTTCCTACGCGTTGGTTTCCCCCTGATCTAAGATGAGTACTTTGGGCTCCGTCCATATATTCGTGCGTTCATAGCCTTTAAGTTCCATTTATATATTCTTACGTCCATGATTTCAGTGCTGTGAGGACAGTCTCTATTACTTTCTGATCATAGGTTAATATATCTTACGGCAATCTAGTTATCTAACTGCGTACCAGTAAGTTTGGGGTCATGTCTTTAGCGCTTTGAGCGAATGCCGCGAGGCGAGCGTCGGTGTGCGTAAAATGGCGGACGGTGACATTGATTTGTACGCCGACGATCTCGAGCAAGATTTTGCCCAGGTAATTCGAACATTTATTGAATATAACTATGTCGAAATGTTTCCGAAACAGAATAGGTAAGTCAGGAGCAGCTTCGCGAACACGATAAATGATCAATACGTGTACAATTGTAAGTCGGACTTTTCGGCGTCGCGGTGGAGTTTTGCTAACGATTGGTCGCGACGGCTTCACAAACTTCTGAACTGCAAACGAGAGCCATCCCGACGTGTTTGCATTAATTTAATAATGTTTTGGCGCGTGAATTATCAACGTTGTCTGCCGCCCTTCTTAATGCCGCACACCTTTCAGATTCACGATCTCGCTGTATCTTTCTGAATCTGTATGTGCTGCGAATATAAGCATCAGATACGTGCACTGGGAAAACCAAAATGGTGTTAGCTTCAACGTCGAGGCAAATATCGAACCGTTCCCTCTACTCCGAGTATCAGAGTATGGTTAGCGGGATTTAGATACTTTCGTAATGAAAACTTCTCTACTAGTAGCTCATTTCTTGTGTATCCTAGGTAGATGTAATATTCGATAAATCTGTGCTCATGCGAGCAGTTTTATAAAGACTACAGATCTCCGTATATGAATTAAGTATTTACGTGTCTTTCTTTTAGCTGGAGATACGCTAACCGTAAATATCACATAATTATAAATTATTTGCATAATCTTCAGAATGTATTATTCTTCAACTTTTTCATTGTTACATCTTTAAAGATTATTTGTTTACTACAGTTTTAGAGGGATATTCCACATGAAATTTATTGATCGTTAACGGTGTCAAAGTCAGATTTCTTAAATTCGTTATCATTTACATTGAGGATACTGATGCATTTTGGAGCAAAAACGGCTTTCATCTAGTTTTTAATTTTTTTTTATCTCTTGCAAATAAATAAAATTATGATTAGTTAATTTCAATATAATCTAAATAGAAATTATGAATTTTTATTGATTTAATTACATAATTATATTATGGTAAAATATAATAATGTTACGTATTCAATATTTATAAATACATCATATAAGCACTATCATTGTTTTTAAGAATCTATATAACTGGAGCTGACAATGTAATTTTTCAAACATCACAAATATTAGTAACAAAAAAATGTAATAAGGAAGTTCAAATTATCATGTAAGTTGAAGTGGGTATGAAAAATTAATTTGAATATAACAGAATTAATGTTAACAACATTTCATTATTTTTATTTGAAAGACGTTACATTGTTACAATATTTTGTTTAAAGCCATTGTTACTTAAAACGTTTTAGGAGATTAATCAGTCCCAATAGGCTAAGAAAATCATCGTTGATGAAGAATGAAATAGAATATTACGAGTTATAAATAAATTGCACCATAATTATTGATCTTTAACCTAATTTTGTTAAACATTATTTTTATAATATATTCAGTAATAATTATGTAATTGAGAAATTATACTTTATTTACGAGTAGCGTGTCCCCAGCGTACTACATTAAAATCTCATGGCCTGCTTACTTTGATTAAAATGTTTTTCTTTTCTTTTTTTATTGTATAATGTTGTTGCTTTGTTAATATAAATATAAACAAAGTAGTAATTCATCAGTAATAAGAGAAGTAACATAATCTAGGATGAATTTGCTGGAGATGGCGTTGACCTGTACGATGACGTGATTGCGGCTGCACCAGGTGGTAATGGTGGTGTTTCTACTGGTAACAGCGCTACAGGCGATGGTGATACAACATCGCCTAATGAGGAAACTAATGGTACTGCGCCTTATCATCAACTTGGAAATAACATTCAGCCCAACCAAATTGGAAGACGACATCAACTATATGTTGGCAATTTAACTTGGGTATATACATAACTTCTTTTGTAATTTTCTATTGAACATGATAAATGATAATATTTTTATAAGTTTAATAAGTGATCTTGTTACAGTGGACGAGTGATCAAGATATAACTGATGCTGTTCAAAGTATAGGAGTTAATGACTTTGTTGAAGTGAAATTTTTTGAAAATCGTGCTAACGGTCAATCAAAAGGGTTTTGTGTTATTTCTTTGGGTTCGGAGCAAAGTATGAGAATTTGTATGGAAAGACTTCCTAAAAAAGAACTTCATGGTCAAAATCCAGTTGTTACTTTTCCAACAAAACAAGCATTAAATCAGGTGAGTTTTATGTATAATTCCTTGTTAACCTGATAATGTAATTATATAATCCTTGTTGCCGATAACAAGTTAAATACTTCATCTATTGTTAATCTGAGTTTGAACGTGAGTAGTGATGTGAGGAATAAATACTTTATCAACTTATGTTACATGAATTTAAAAACATTATCTATTTAAATTTGCACTCAAATCGATAACTCGGTGAAGGAAGGAAGAACGCGTCCACATACGTTTGGCACATAGCTAGTTGGTTTAGTTAAAACGATTCGAGTAAACGACTAGCGCGCGGTTGGGGACCTCGGTACGAGTAGGTCACTCAGTTTCGCTTTTGGACCCAGTATTTGAATTCGTTTGTACTGATAATTCCAGTTTAGCAAATTGAAATATTGTACTCGACGTATCCCAAATTTTTGTACTGTATTTTTCATGCGAATAAGTGACTGAAAAATGATTGTACCACTATATAAAAGCTTATAACGCAATTGATGTTTTCAGTTTGAGTCTCAGTGTAAAACAAGAACAGCTCCTGCCCCTCAACAAAGTCAAAGTCAACGGCCACATAATCCACATCAGCATCAACCACCAATGCCATCTCATCAGCAACATCCACAGCATCCTCAACACCCACAACATTCACAACAAAACCATGGCCCAAGGATGATGATGGGTCCACCGCAGGGTGTGCGACCCCAAAGGATGCCACCACCTGGTATGGGCCCTCCTGGACCAGGTGGTCCTGGGCAACAAGGTCCACCTCGAATGCACGGTCCACCAATGGGTCCTGGTCCTGGACCACATCATCCTTTACCTGGTCATCCTAATCAAGGACCTCCACCTCCTGGTTATCAGCAAGGACCATGGAATGGTCCAAGACCCAATGGTCCTCCTGGACCACCTAGAGGACCTAGTGGCCCTGGTGGACCTCCTCAGCAAGGACCTCCTGGACCAGGACCAGGACAGCATCGACCACCTGGAATGGTAAGCAGTATATTCTATACAAAACAAATTTTGTAACATTCAGGGTCCAGTTAAATTCATACATTTTTTACATTTAATATTTCTTCAGTAAGCGTAATAATTTGATATTTAAACAACACTATTTTTTATGCTTTAATTTAGCAATTCCATGGCGGTCCTCCTGGGCCCCCTGGACAGGGTCCACCACGTGGTCCTCCAGGACACCCTGGAGGTCCTCCAGGAGATCCGCGCGGTGCCCCACCTCGTCCTGAATGGAACAGACCACCCGGTTAGTATCTTTATTTTACTTATGTAACCGTGTTACCTTTTATGTTTTTCAATTTAATTTTTTTATTATGTCTGAATTATTAATGTGTCTTGTGTGTAACAAAATAGTATTATATGCAATAATATATCCTTAACTTCAACAATAATTGGGTATTCTACTGATTGGAAGGAAAATATGTTCCAATTTTCAAACGTTATATCTCAGTAGATGATGAAATAAGGAACGATAATCAATGAAAATATTTCTCTCAACATATTAAATTAAAACCAAGTGAGTACAGTTAATGGTTAATTTTTCGTCATTTGAACTTTCAAGTGATTTTGAATTTTATAACATCGTGACCGATGAAAAGATCTATAACAATTCATATTACTTGTTACAATATTCGATAGACCAAATGAAGTAAATGTTGATTAAGCAAGCATTGTTTTTGGAAGATGTTGGGCGTTTTCGTATGTACTCTTGTATACAACAAATGATATATTTACAATGTCCATTTTTTTTTTAAATAGTCGTATCCCCCTTCTATCAAATATTCTAATAAAAATAGTAATTTAGTAAAAATACCCAGTTTGATATTCAAATCGAATAGTCTCCTTTTTAACTTTTCATACTTGTCATTAATGCATCCTATGTTGATTGATTGTGTGCAGTAATGAGTCCGTCAATAGAGTAACTTTCATCGGAAAATAAATGTCAAGACATGCACGTTTGTCTTTCGCGTGACAAGATCCATGGTTGTAGTATCTTTCAACTATTCATATTCTAACGGTATCGTTCAATGTACATAGGAATGCATCATGGGCCTCAGGGACCTCCAGGTTTCCCTCAACATCAACACATGCAAGGCCCGCAACCTGGACAAGGCCCACCTCAAAGAGGACCTCCTCCAGGTTCTATGGGTGGTGAGAGATTTAGTATGATAGTAAATTGTCGCCTGATGATTAGGCTATTGCATGATATTGAGGGAAATGTATTATTGTACATCTGTGACACATTGCGATGAAGAAGGGCAAATCTTAAATGGTAGTTCCAATCCTGTCGCCTAGTCCTAATGTATACAACACTGGACAACAAATAACGATAGAGTTTTAGGGTACAGATTCAGTGCTTTTCCTACTTAGAGATCCTTAGGGGGGAATGGTGTATCATTTTCTCTGTTTGTGTTTTCACAACCACGAGAGCTCTAAGCGGGGGAACTCCGTGCCCAACAATGTTTTTACAGCTTCCCGAAAATATAATTTTCCCTGGGGAGCCAGATTTTAAAATTATTTTTCAGAAAGAATATAAGTAATTAGTAAAAATTCGTACTTCTAACTTACGAATCTATCATGGTGGTCCAACATGATCTCTGTTGATATTTGCCCAATTTTTACGGCACCGTTACGCGGAATCACTAATCACTAACGAAGATTAAAAAGGGCTATACATAGGAAGTTGTACACATCAATTTCATACTTTATCACTGGGAATTACTATCAAATAGCTAAACTCGACATTTTTGGGTGCGAACATGCGAAGTTGTCAACGAGGACATTCCCCTTACAAAAAACTTGAGTAAGTTTCCACTACGAGCGTTAGTTTACCTATGATGTCGCTACGTTGCAGAAGAGAGCGCAGTGTGCGACCTGACAGAAACAGCCAGCACATAGCCGAACTTATCGGGACCCTTGCACGATCTCCATTAGATGCAATATGAGCCGCTCAGTGCACACATCGACTAACTCCACTTTTTGAAAAATCTTAAATTTAGGTGTCAAAGCACTCGGTATAGTCATAACTTTTTATATTTATAATATCTTTCCTGATTAATAGAGATTAATACAATTAAACGGCAAAATTTTGTTGGGCATTGAATAATAAGTAATTTATTTCAGAAGCCATTTTGATTAACTCCATACTCTAATGTAAATCGTAGACGAATACCTGGCAGTATAGTATTAATGAATTAACTGTTGCGGCCGTACATCGACGCTTTTTTTTTTAAACAGCCGAAGATGCTTTCCCTCTTTCAACAATATGAGGAATAAAATCGCATCAGTAAACAGATAGAAAAAAGCACAATGCAAACGGTAGTTAGTATAACGGTGATCTCTCCCGCTGAATGTTACCGTATACTTCACCAATATTACACGGACTACATATTTTTTGGTCTTTTCAACATTACTCTCTGATTGTTTTTAAAGAACTAAATATTATACCGTTATAATCAAGATGAGTGAAACTAATAACAATGTGGATGTGGAAAGCAGTGATGATTCTTCAATACGATTTATCAGCAGAAAGTCTGGGGAAAGAAGACGTTTATCGTGTTTCTCGAATTCATCCGATTGCAACGGTACAAATTCCCCAACAAACACATCGATTGGGAGGAAAAGAAGTCGTAATCCTGATAAATGGGCACGAAATTTACAAAAGCATAACGGAACAAAAGGTTTGGCATACAGGAATAGGGGAGGAAATTTAATACCTGCAAAAACATTTGTCGATATAAAATGCAGACGATTATTTTTTGGCTATTCTTTCTTATTATTTTTATATACCGTTAGATGAAAACTATAACTGTATTTATGTATTCTACATTATATATTTGAAGTTATATTATAATAGGAATTTTAAAAAAGAATCTACATTACTTCATCGCATTTCTCAACTTTTTGTTTTATGGAGTTAATCAATGTGTGCACTGAGCGGCTCATATGTAAACACCCCGATTGTTGTAAAGGTCAAGTTCGTTTGTTGTGTAATATAGTCGATATCTGTTTTCTATTGAATTTCTTAATAACAAAGCCTTTATTTCTTTACGTGAGGTATGAAAGTTTTCTTGAGTCCCGGTATCCGATGGTTCTAACACTCGACGTTACTGGCGTACGACTGCATGACGTCATAATTACCGAGACATGAGGTTTGTTCGCGTTGACTGCACTTTCTACACTCGAGGGTAACGAGTGTACCACACTTTTCTTGAAAAGTGCTGAAGGGTAGATACACTTTCGTCGACGTCCCGAACGCCAGCAACTCACGAAAGTTCAAGATGACCGATTTAGTAGAGCGGTACGCGATTTTGAGGTTATCCGTATCGGACGATGATGGATACGAAAATGTAATGCTTCCTCCAGCCTTCCTTCTTAGGCTGTCTTCGTTTTCTTCAAATCCTACAATTCGTTCTATTACCTTGTAATTGTAGAAGATGAAAATTCCTTTCACGAATTTCAGGTATTGAGGATCAATAAGGGTGAGAATGTTATTGCAGTAGAATATAAAGCAATTTAACTACAACAAGGAAAAATTATAGTTTAGTTCATTCCAACCGCGGTTACGTAGTAATACATAATTATTGTATATTGTTTCAAACATTATGCACAAAACTAAAACGCTAAATCGTTTTATACACGAAGAAGATGCATTAATAATTACTTCCATTTATATTACGTTGAGATGTTAGCATAAATTTTGTATTTTCCTGTTTGTTGGTCTTTTTAATTTTGAAATTTGCCGCCAAATTCGCGGACTACACTTCTTGCACTCGCTCGGGATCGAGAGCGGAAAGTGTAGAGAAAGTGTACACTCGGTGTAGATGCACTCGCAAAACGAACAGTGACGTCTGCGTCACTTCCGTTAAAACGAACGCCAAAGTGTACACTTTTCGTAAAAGTGTAGAAAGTGTAGGCAAAACGAACAAACCTATGAATGCCACGGCAGCCGTCAGCAACCGTGTGCCGACAGAAACGGCGCTTGCAATATCATAAGTTTTTCCATTGCTTTTCGTTACGTGGCAGCACGGTCGACTCGAGTTTACCGAGTGGTACCATTCCCCCTTAAGATAAATCTATTTATTTTTGTACTTTTTATTAATTAATGAATGCCTAAGAAGTTGGTATGTATGATTTATAGAAATCAATGGTAATTTTAATCATTTTTAACAAGTCATATCCACTGGAATTCTGCCGTTACGAGAAACTATAAAATTAGATAAAACTACTTCATTAATTTAAACATTTCAAGAAAGAATCTTACAGTCTTGATTTAAAAATTAAGAATATTTAAAAACAGGATGAATATTGACTAAATACAGGCCAAATAAAAAAACCTTTAACTTGAACTTATATATTTCATTATATACGCTTTTAACGTTAACGTATATAATTAGAAAATAGTTTTCTGGTATAAATATTTTTACCAACACAGGGTGCATTTAATATTTCAGCACAATTCATTTGGTCATTAAAAAAATGTTACAAACCGAATTTTAATGTGTAATTTTAACTTTAGATTGATAAATCCATTTGGTAAGGATAATTGTTTGAAAATAATTATTTTAGTTTGCAATGTGTCGAGTACCCTCGAACAAAGAATGAAGGTGGAATAAGTGCAAAGTGTATAGGCTAGTCCTTAGGGGTCCTCTGTGCAATTCCTAGAGCCTGCTCTCTTGTTTCTGTTGATTTGTTCACGATTGTCTTAAAATGTTGAAGTAAAATGTTCCTGGTCATAAATAAATTCGTAAGGCACATTGGAAATGGATTCGCATTCAACTAAAATGGTTGTGTACTCGTATCTTTAACATGGTAAAGCCTCAATTGATCAGGAATGTTGCCAGGTCCAGGTGGGCCTCCGCCGGGGCACGGTGGTCCGCCGCAAGGACCTCCGCAAGGGCCGCCAGGTGGACCAGCTCCACATGTGAATCCGGCATTCTTTGCGCAAGGTCCTCCGCATCAACATCCTGGTCAACATCCTGGAGGACCTCCCGGTCCCCCAGGTCCTCCTCACGGGCCGCCTCATGGGCCCCCTCACGGACCACCTCATGGTCCACCTCATGGTCCTCCTCACAACCAACCTCATGGTCCCCCTCATGTACCACCTCATGGTTATGGACCTCCAGCTGCTCAGGTGACTATAATTTCTGATTATATTTCCACGTTTATTACTTGTACTTGTGGACGGTATTTTCTGTAGGAAAATTATGTTTAGCTACTTTAATAATTTTTTTTTAAATAAACTCATTTGGGTTTCGAGAAAATATCGAGATCGAACCCCATAACGTGTATTCACTTTAAATGAAAATATCTGAGCATCTCTTAAGAAAATGACGGTATTTAGAAAATTTAAGTTTTTAAAGATTTTACTTTTTTTTTTTCTTATTTTAGCAAATGATGCAATCAATAACTACATTAACTCACATTTGGATACTATTCATTATGCAAAAAGATATGTCATTCGAATGTTTTGTGGTTTCCAGTGAGTTTATGCAATTTGTGAAATGAAATTGTTACGCATATTATATCGTATTAAGGTGAAATGAATGTGGCCATTGACGCGTCAACACGTTTATGAAACTTTTCTACTATGTGGATGCACCGAATTATTTGGAATATTAGCACATAATTATGGAGCACAACAATTTTTTATTTATCCCAGACTAGAACGAAGTATATATATTTTTGACATTTTACGTCTTTTGAAAGCTTAGACTCGAAAACGAAGACTCTCACGTCCTAGACATAACAATGTAGAACACTATCGTAACTGAACATTAAAGATTCGTTTGGAATATACTAAGAAAAGTTTTATAGCATATGCAAAATGTATTTTACATATCACGGGGCTACGAAATTATAATTACGTTCGTCTGAGTCTTATTGTAAAAAATTGAGGAGTTATTTCAGAAGAATCCCATTCCCGGTTTAATTATATCCACTTCAGCCTTAATTATTTTAAGTTTTATAAACGAATTTCACTGTTCTGAAATTAAGGGCCCTTGATACTGACCAGTAGGCCTATTTTATAACTCGTAACGACAACTGTCGTTATCGTTACGTTACCGATGGTCTTCGCTTGTTCTACCGACAGCTTAACGAATGGCGTATTCTATAACTGCTCCTAGCGACACCCTATCGATACAAAACGAGATAACGACATCGTTACGCTAGCGACAATTCTCTATTCGGTATAACTGTTTTCAACCAATGAAATTTCACGTTTTCTTAAGATGAGTTTGTGAACATTGAAAGATACAAAGGATACAAATTAAAAATAGTGGTTCACGGCTGCGAAGTTCATAGTTTTCCAATAGCTCTTTATTAAAAAGCAGTTTCAACACTACTTAATGCAATCTTTTCTCATATTAGTATTTGAAATAGTCTTTTCTTTTCATACGAATGCAACGACTAGCAGATGGTTGACTAACTATCAAGTTCATATTTGCACCAACTGGATTTTGGTAGCTTCCATTAGCATAGAAATTAATTGCTACTAATACTTTTACTTCTGGTGATAACCCATGAATTCTTTCTCTTTCCAATCGTGGACGCAGTGTATTGACAATATCCATAACAAGTTCTGGACTTAATCGGAAATGTTTTAAAAATTCATTGTAAGGAAGGTCAAA